>NC_051223.1:39337615-39350115 GCF_015220715.1 Pygocentrus nattereri
AATTAGAAGATATGTGTTTCTGATAAAATGGCAAGTGAATGAATCAGAGGGTGGGTGTTTCTACTAAAGTAGCCAGTGAGCGGAAGTGGAAGGTAGGTGTTTCTAATAAAGTGGCCAGTGAGTGGAAGTAGAAGGTGGAGTTTCTATCAAAGGTTTCGTTCCTGAAAAAAACCAAACACACTACTTACTACAGTAGCTGTTCATCGAATTCAAATCATAATAAATGATCTCATCTTCTTACCACAAACACAAAACTCATCAGCTGACTGTCAGAGACGTCATCAGGTGCTTCAGGTGTTTTAAAGCTGAGAAAGCCTTGAGCTAAAGAGTCCACGAGGTCTCCAGTGGACACAGAACAGCGTGAGTGTAGACTGTTGCTCTGATTGCTCTCGTCTCATTCGGCCCTCCGTTAATTCTTTCGTTGTATTGGTGAAGTGTGTAGTTCATTTGCAGCTTTTGGTGTTCAGCGCATGTTTTTCACCGTGACTCTCGCTGCTGATGGCATCTTGCTGTGTTCATTTGTTACTTGGAGACTTCAACCTTAATAAGACGATTCCTATCTGGCGTGTTCTAGCCATGAATAATGAGGCATTATCAGCATTAGGCTGAGGAATCATCCATCCTGCCTGACGTTAACTAAATAATAGACTCCCAGGGGTAGAAATGGCCATAGGTTGCCTGAGCTTCAGCTGAACTTACCTGGACTAATTCTACCACTGTTGTAGCACCTGTAATTTAACTAGGAATAAATTCCTTTCCACTTTGTGTAGGTTTTTAATCAGTGCAGTGCTTTGATTGCTTTTTAAGTAGCTACTGTGAGGATCGTTAATCATTGTGATTTGATGAACTACGTTTTTTTTTATCCATAGTTGAACTGCTTGATCTGTTAATATAAAATGTCCTTGACCAGTTAATGTGATTTTTTGTATGTGTTTGCGATGTGAGAAACCGTTTAGCCATCTATCATTTCTATGCATTTTAAATAGAGGACCTGCTAACTCAGTGTGTGATGTTGCATTTGGACTTACTGTGATCATAATGACGTTTTGAGCCAGCACTACTAACTTATTTAATCTATTTAATTTAAATAGACTTACAGACAGAAGTAGAGAATTAACGTTCAAACATTTACGGAGTGGCCATTTCCGTTCCATGTTGTTGTGAAATCACATGAGACTCACACTCACCGGAGATATGAGCCTGTGAAGAGGGGCTGTTTATGCTCTGATCTTTAAAAGACGGCGGTGGGACGGATGTCCAGCTTATGATGTCCACTTGTAGTTTGCTCAAAACACGACGTCTTCTTCTCGCCCTTCTTTAATAAGAACATGTGAAGGATGTTTTCCTGAGTCTGACGTCATTTTAAAGCAGTTAAAAACACAATCACTGCTCACTGCTGCTCATCTCACTCTGACTGGACTCACATGATGCTGGTTGTCATGGTAACATCTACACTAAGCAGTTCTATACATGCGCATGCAATTTTGGATCTGATTACTTGTAGTTTGCATCAAAGTGTTGAGTAGTGTGAGAATAAACGCCTAAGTCTTAATCTATAATCAGAATGCCTTCAGTCAGACTGGCAAAAATCTGTGCATATAAACACAGTCATTGACTAGTAAATAGCAACAGCAATTGGAGGGATTTTTCAATGAGGGGCACAGGGGACTTGATTTCAGGCAGTGTTTTCGAGCATGTTAGTCAATGGCAAGATGAATGAATTTAATCAAAATGTTCAGTGATGCTGTTGTGTTGCTATATTAAAAACTTTGCAATAGTCAGAAAAGCTTATTGAGTGGAATCACAAGCTAGGTGTTTCTAGTAAAGTGGCCAGTTAATTGAATTAGAAGGTATGTGTTTCTAATAAAGTGGCCAGGTAGTAGAAATAAAAGGTGCATGTTTCTAATTAAGTGACCGGTTAGTAGAAATAAAACCTACCTGGTTTGCTGTGTTGTAATGTAGTGTAGCATTTAAAGTGGGACGCTGGGTCAGAAAAGCTCACTGTACCAGTGGTTCTAGGCTGGATGACCAGTTTGGAGCATCAGAATCTTCAGGACTGAAGCCCTGAAGATGCAGCTCTAACAGCTCCAGCGCTGAGAAATAAAACACTGGAAAACTCAGTAAATAAACTTTATATTAGTCTTTGCTTTATGCTCTCCAAGCTGGGACTGACTTCTCTGGCACTGACAGTATAACATGTTATTAACACTACTTATAATGCATTATATTAACAGTTCATAATGTATAATAAACATGGCTATAGTGTAATTCAGTGTAATTAATTTTTATGATTATTTATAACCATGTTTGTATGAATGCATTATAACATGTGGTAAATGTGTTTATAGATGCTTACAAACGTGACGTTCATAGAAAGTGTTGCCAATTCTCCTCATTCATTCCAACAGCTTATTCATCTTGTAGCGATGTGGCCGTTAATTCAGATGTTTGTGTTTGTGTGCAGTCGATCACCCTGATCGAGCGGGGAAACCCCTCCCGGAGCCTGGAGCAGGTGTGTAGGTGGGCGAACACCCAGCAACGGCTGGACCCCAACCACGCCGAGTACCACGACCACGCCATCTTCCTCTCCAGGCAAGACTTTGGTCCTGCAGGTATGCAAGGTAGTGTATTCACTCGGTCGAGGCTTGTGCAGAGTGAGTGCTCCTTTACGCTTCACCTCCATAAAGGTTGGCCTCAACACTCACTGAGGTAAGGTCCTTGGAACGGTCAGCAGTGGCCGCCTGTGATGGCGGTTTAGACTGCAGTAACGGTAATGACCCCACAGTAGCACATCATTTTTTGTTTGTCCAGCACCTTGGTAACTGGGTATTGGTGCCAACCTGTGAAAAAGCAAACAAAAACTCACCGTTTCATCACCAATTTTTTTCCCAAAGGAGAGTTTTTGGCATGTAGAGGAAAAGGAAAACGCTCATTACTGTAGTTTCTAACTGAGTCTAGACACATTTAGCTTCCTTTCTGCAGTGACTCTATTTTCAGCATTTGTAGGAATAACAATCTTTCTTGTAGTCCAGTAGCATTAACTGATCAACCTGGTCCAAAACATGTAATATTTACAATTTTGTCTGGTCTAAAAACATGCCTGAGCCGTTTATGATCGCTGATTTCTTTATCCTTAAGTGTCAATCCACAGATTTGTGAGTCAGGTGATCTAACACGGCAGCTTTAATAGCCATATTTATTGAAATGATAAATATTTACTCACACCAAAATGTGTCAGTCTACTTAACTGGGCTGTGTTTTTGTGAGACTAAACTGCATGTGAAATATGAATATATAGCTGTCATGCTTCAAGTCTGTTTTTTGCCACTTGTGTTTGAGCATTATAGAAGGGGGAACCACTGGCCCAACACAAGAACCTAATCATGGGTGTTCCATCCAAAAAACACTTAGGGGTGAGATGCTGTTGTGGGAAGCACTGTTGATGTATCACCTCCCTAAAATGCAGTCAATACGTAGTGATGCATGCAAACCTCCTGTGTTAATCACTGTAGTATTTTAAACTGGGAAAGTGTAGTTTGACTTCATTTATTGACACATGCCAACATAAAAGTGTATATAAAGCATGGCAGGTTTAGTGGGGCATGCTGATTCGCTGGTGGGGCATTGCCCCTCGAAGTGATCCTGTGATGCCAGGCCTGATGTACAAAAACATTTCTGCAGCAAAGCAGGTGGTAAACTTCAAATGACAATTTGCTGCAAAATGATCTTTTTGGTGTAAATGATAGTGCACTGTTCACTCCTTATCACCACTTTGAGACCCGTCACAGTCAGGAGGAGGTCTCAGAACAAATGAGGTGGTGATTAGGACCACAGTCAAGAGGAGGTCTCAATTAGGAGGTCTCCTAATCACCACATCATTTGTTCTGACACCTTCCTCTGACTGTGATTGGTCCAAATCACCACCTCATTTGTTCTGAGACCTCCCCCTGACTGTGATTGGTCCAAATCACCACCTTGTTTGTTCTGAGACCTCCTCCTACTGTTATACAGGAGTTTGTACAGTTTTTAAGTGTACTGTCAACAACGTCTTCATCAGTTGTTCAGTTTTGTTTAGTTCGTCATATTTTGAGTACAGCCCTGCTGCCTAAATGTTTGCATCTTAATCACCAATGCAATACTAATCCAGCTGAGTTGGTATTTGTTAAACTCCTTCTTTTCCTTAAGTGTCGATCCACAGATTTGTGAATCAGGTGATCTAACAAAGTAGCTTTAAAAGCCATATTTATTGACATTATAAATATTTACTCATCTCATTTGCAGCATAACACCAGAATGTGTCAGTCTGCTTAGCTGTGTTTTGGTGAGAGTAAACTGCATGTGAAACATGACTATATTGCTGTTATTGTAACGCGGCGCGATGAGGCAGATGCATATGCTGAGATAAGCGAGATTTATTAGGGGCAAATCCAGGGTCATAGTCAAGACAGTCCAGGGTCACAGAGCCAACACGGACAGATCGGGGGGCAGACATGACATAAACCAGAATAAACACAGCAGACAGATAATCAAACAACAAACAGAGACCGAGACATCAAACAAAGAGAGTCAAACAAAGACCGGCAAACACAGGGCTTAAGGACACAGGGAAAAAGAGGGACAGGTGCAAACAATCAGTGGAGGAGTTACCAAACAAGGGGCAGGACTTAAACCAAAACAAAACGCACATGGAAGACCAAAACAAAGGAGCACATGGAGTAGTGGGAGGAGCCAACCATGACAGATCTGCTTCAAGTCTGTTTTTCGCCACTTGTAAATGAGCATTGTAGTTAGAAGAAGGGGGAACCACAGGCCCGACACAGGAACCTAACCATGGGTGTTGCATCCAAAAAACACTTAGGGTTGATGTCTCACCTCCCTGAAATGCAGCCAATACAATTAATCAGTGTAGTATTTTAAACTGGGAAAGTGTACCTTGACTTCATTTATTGAAACATGCCAACATTTACATTTACAGCATTTGTCAGACGCAATTATCCAGAGCGACTTACAATTGGAACATTTTAGGCGTAGGAGTTTTTTTTTTCTTGCCCAATGACTAATATTGGTATTGGGTAGGGGGCTTACCCAGGTGGGGATTGAACCCCAGTCTACAGTGTAGAAGGCAAAGGTGTTACCCACTACAATAACCAACACTAAATCCAGCTTAGTTGGTATTTGTTTAAAAAAAAAAGCTCTCATGAATAATTTATAGAAAGTAACAAGTCCTTATGGGCTCTTTTTTGACCAGGTCAATTTTGTTGCTGTTACAAAGTTGCTATAAGATCAGGTTGATCTCATTTAGTCCATTGTTCTTCATGCTGAAGAGACCTGCATGTGTTTCGTCTCTTCATCCCCCTTCAGTCATGCCTGTGAATGAGTTTAATGACCAGACTTTAACTGCCATTGCATCTGAAACATTTGACCTGTGGGATATTCATGAGTTTCACACACAAGAGTTTCATTCTCACTGACAGTTTTCCTTTACATACAAACACAACACTGTTTCTGTGGTGACTCATAACAACTAAGGGGCTATTTTTAATCCCACACAGTGATGTTAACTCATCGAACTTGCTCAGAAAGTTTGAAAGGTCAGAAGCTGTTTGGAATAACAAATGCACAGATTCATCAGTGTCACTTCACATTGCGCTGGACCGAGTGTCAGTGCCTGCTTATGAAAGTGTTTCTGGAACTTCTGGAAGACGCAATTAAAGCAAGACAGCTTCTCCTACACCTTCCTTTACAGTCTGCTTTACTGCTTAGTGTTAGTTTCCCTTTGATTTGGTTTAGTTTCCATGGACTTTCAGTTTTAGGTTTGGCTTTTCAGAATTACGGTGAATATTTTGTGTCTTCCCTCTTTTTTGAGTCATTCAATCCATGAGTGGGTCGTGTCCCTTCACCCTTCAGAGTGCATCGTTATTATTGTCAGATTGCTCTTCATTTGATTTACATTAAATGAGTAATATTTCAATGTAATTATGTAAGGAATTACATAGTTATGAACTTAATATATACATTTTATTTACTATCCAAAACCAGCAGTGAACTGATGCATGTCTTCTGAGTTTCATACTGAATATTGGTAATAGTAAAATAGGCCTCACTGTTTAGATGCTGGGTTGAATCAGGTGTGTTTAAAGGGAAATTCCACCAATTTGCAAAAACATTGCATGATTCCTTTTATTTAAAATAAGTCAGAGTGGGTTTGGTGTGAAATGGTTCGGATTTCTTTACAGCGGTGGTGATGGGAACCAGGCGTCGCCATGACTACAACACAGATATAGACACTTTATTTACCATCCAGAACCACCAGAGAACCTACACGAGTCTTCTGAGCTTATATGGAATGTTGATGATGGAAAACAGTGGAAAATCTGGAATAATGAGTTTTCTTTGGGGACTATTTTGGCGCACAGCGCCCTGCATGTCTCCCTCCACCATGAATGGAGCTGAAGTTCTCTAAACTCTCATAAAACAGCGTCTCAGTCATCAGGCAGTGAATTCAGAAGCAATTCATGTAGGATCTTTCTTTGAGGAGCTTATAGGTGTGGACGTCTGGTTCCCATCACCACCACTGTGAACACAGTTTCTCTAGAAAGGAGCGTCACACCAAACCACTCTGAACAACTTTGCTAAACAATGGAGAAAGTGGTGGAATCCCCCTGTAATGGTTCTGCGTTTGAGTTAGGGTTTAGAGAACTTGCTGGTTCTTTTAGAGAATCATTAGTGTTGGGTAAAAAGCTGAAGAATCCCAGAATAGATCCTCCAGGATCTTTCTCTTTTCAGTGAGCGATGACAGACTGGCTTTTACCGTCATTGTAAATTCCATAAAGTCTCACATGCAGAGGCATTTTTTTTGTGTGTGCTTTCCTCAACAACTGCCTGTTTGACGACCGCCTGTTTGACGGATGATGGATGCCTTTATTCCTTCTCACCTGTGAGAGCTGCAGCTGTTTTGTATACTTTTTTTGTTTCACACTTCAAATGTTGCCATAGCGTCAGGGTGTGTTATTGCCATAACAGTGCCGTATCCACGGGCCGCCAGACCCACCTGACAAACATCACACCCAAGCGAGAGAGTTTCGCTACAAGACGAGAGATTTTGTGGCCAAATATAGACGCTGGGAGGAGTCAAAACGGCGCTGTGGAGGTGCTGACCTGGAGCCAAACAAGGATACTTACACCTTGGGAAGTCTGACCTGGGTTTGCGTTAGATTTGATGTTTCCTCTCTCGGATAAATGAGTCAAGACGTAGACGTCATGTATGCAAACAGTCATTTGCACTGTACAATTTTGCAATTTGTTGAATGACAGTAATGCTTTTTGTGTTGAATTGACCTGTCCAGTCTCAGGCTCTACCCACATATACATTCTTTGTAGCTGCTGTTGTGAATAGTTGCAAAATAGCCTCTGTCACCGTCACAGAGTAGCTCGACTCATTCGTATAGCTCGGAGCAACATATCGCCTTGCTTGTTTATGCTGTAATGTTGATATTAGAGATGCACAGTCAGAAATGACCAAGATCAGCATCAGATTCGCCTCAAACGGGAGCTTATTTTGGCCAGTCTGTGCCGCAGTTTTATGAAGTAAATATCGTCAGGCAGGTAAGTTCACTTTATATTTGTATGTTTCTGCTACATCTGAACCAAAATGACTCATCATACTAAAGAGCTAGTCGCCTCTTACACTATACTGCCAAAAGTGTTCAGTCACCCATCCAAATCATTGAATTCAGGTGTTCCAATCACTTGCATGGCCACAGGTGTATAAAACCAAGCCCCTCGGCCTGCAGACGACATTAACTGAGCTGACTACCAACATTGAAAACAGCTGTGAAGCTGGAATTCACAATGTCCTATATGACCCAATACACTGTGTCCTATAAGACCCAACACACTGCGTCCTGTATGACCCAACACACTGTGTCCCATTTGACTCTACACACTCTCTCATGTGACCCAACACACTCTGACCCACATGACCCAACACATTGTCCCATATAATCCAACATATTGTCTCATATAACCCAATAAACTGTCCTGCGTGGACCAACACTGTCCCACATGACCCAACATAGTCCCACATGACCCAACATAGTCCTAAATGACCCAACACTGTCCCACATGACCTAACATAGTCCTACATGACACAACACTGTCCCACATGACCCAACACATTGTCCCACATGACCCAACACTGTCCCACATGACCCAACACATTGTCCCACATGACCCAACACACATTGTCCCACATGGACCAACATAGTCCTACATGACCCAACACACTGTCACACATGGCCCAACATATTGTCCTCTATGTCTCAACGCACTGCCCCACATGACCCAACACAAACTGTCCCATATGACCCAAAAAAGTTCTGTATGACCCAAGACGTATCTCATATGACCAAACAGACACGGTCCTATATGATCCAACGTACCCTCTCCCCGTTGAACTAATATATACAATCTCAAATGGACTAATGTACACTGTCCCATAGTACCTAATGTCCCCTGATGACCGTACCCTACATTGGCTTTATTTATATTTACTCTTGTACAATTAAATGAACAGCACAATGGACAGCTTATTTGTTTATTGGATGCCATGCTTTTGTCCTTGCAGCGCTCGGCTCAATCTTCGGGAAATGCCACAGCTGCATCCTCCTGGAGAGAATTTATCTGTGGACAGATAAATCTCTTGGCCAGCAGCAATGCTTCCATTTCTTATGCAACGCTCGCTTAAATGTCTGTTCGTAAAAACAGTCCATTAAGCCTCGGCCGGTGGGCACCGGAGTCCAGAGGAACAGCAGGATTAATTGCGCTCTTTGCAGCAGTGCTGGATGCTGCTTTGCTTCTCACTGACCCTGACCTCAGTGAAGGCGGCTAGCGTTTAGCGTTAGCAGCTTGAGCTAAAACGCTGCTGCGCGTGTTACAGAGACGCTTGGTTAAGCTTGTGAAAACTGCATTTTCTGCTTTTCGCCTGCATGCCAAAGACTGTCCAGTGGTTCAGGAGCATGGTGACTTTGTCTAAATGGCCAAAAGGAAAGCCCCGAAGTGGCCCCCCCGGCTGCTTCTGGGCCAAAAAACATCACAAACCAAGCTCAGCTCTGCTGCTGCACATTTCTTGATCGAGTAATTTACACTGTTTCTGTTGTGCTTTGCTTTTTGTTTGTCTCTGTCTGTTTGTGTGTCAGTCAGCATGTTGTGAGTGATAGCGAACTGGGTGTAGCTGAAATGCTGGGAGGACTGTAGCCTCCTGTGTCTTTCCCAGAGGAGGCTGAGGGGGCAGAAACTGGAGATAAGCTGCTAGTTTCCGCTAAAGCTCATTACACAGCGCACACTTCTCTCATGCTCACATGTGCCTTGCCTTAAACACATGGCTGTGTATTGTCAGCTACGTTGTTGCAGACCGTATGGATTACAGGCATTCAGAGTCTTCTCACTCACTTTTTGTACAATTGCAAAGAACCCACAGCTGTCAATAAGCTTTGAGACGTTGTAGAGATCCGGAAGCACCAGAACAGTGAACTACTTGTTTGTGAGTGCAAAATTTAGCAAAATACGCTGGAAAAAGGGTTGAGGTCAAATCCACCACTTCATTAATGATTTAGGGTGTAATGATTTCAAACCGTGTGAATAACCAACCACTAATTTATCAGCCTTTTAAGGTTAAGAGACCCTTATTAGTCCCACAACGGGGAAATTTAACCTCCTCATTTAACCCATCCATGAAGTGAAACACCACATACACACTAGTGAGCACACTCATCCGGAGCGGTGGGCAGCCCTATCCACAGCACCCAGGGGGCAGTTGGGGGTTAGGTGTCTTGCTCAAGGACACCTCAGTCATTTACTGTCGGCTCTGGGGATCGAACCAGCGGCCTTCCGGTCACAGGGCCAGTTCCCTAACCTCCAGCCCATGTACTGCCCTAGAAACAGAGGACTTCCTTGACCGGGAATCAAACCTGTGCCACAGTGGTGAGAGCGCTGAATCCTACCAATAGATCACCATTGAATGCGTATGCACTCAATAATCCGATCATAAGATCCTTAGAATGAGATAAGGTCTAGAGATCAGACTAAGAAATCTGAGGCTGGATTTGAGCTCAGTAATCAGACTTCTCAGTGCTGTGAACTCTCCCTCTGATTTCTCTCGGATTTCTCAGTCTGAGCATGTGTGGAAACAGACCACGGTACCGGAAATAAACAAGTCACTCCAAAACACTTTTGGAGTGACACCGAAACCAAATACAGGCTTGACGAAATGAAGGATCTAAATATTCTTCATCTTCTAGATGATGGAAAAAAAAGCCACGGCATGAAGTTTGAGTTTTACGTTTCGTTTACGTCACGTCTTCCTCTGTGAGTTTATTGGCTGGTTGTAAAGCAGAAATCTGATCATTGTCTGAGTCCCGTAGACCTGGAGTTTCCCCATTGCCTGATTACTCAACTGCATGTAAGCACGTTGATCAGATTACTGACAAAATCCAATTTTCCTATCGGATTATTAAGTGCATATAAACACACTCAGGGATTGTTAACAAAACTATAGAACTTATGGAAAGAACTGTATTATAATTATAAATAAATCAATAAATGTAAAAAAATGAAAGTATACTGTTAGATGTTGATTTAAAGTCTCCCCAGACGTGTGTAGTAATTTGTTCCACATACTCAGTAATACATCCTTAAATATTCGGATTGATTTGTACTTTCAAACGTTACTTTCAGCTCTGCTCGAGTACATCAGTGAGTAAAGTAATCTACCTTTTACTCAGCTCTAGTTCAGTCCTTCTGCCTTTTTCTGGAGGGTTTAATTTCACTCCTCTCTTGTTGTTCCCTTTAGTATTTTATGTTTAACCAAAAGGATCCAAAAATAAAGACGGGAGCCATACAGGCTTCAGTTCCTCTGCTGATGGAAGCTGGATGTTCTAGATCAGGGGTCGCAACGCAAATGTTAAGAATAGCCATTTTGTTGTCTCAGCAAAAAATCAATCGCCTTGGGAGCCACAACATTTTATGTCCATCTTACCATCTTGGCTGTTAATGTGTCTCCGTTTGTGTTAATGTACTAATATAGACTTAAAAATATAAACAAAAACGCAGACTCACTTTGCTCTGCTTGGAGCTTCAGCTCAGCTATAGCCGCTTTTCTCGCATCTCCAGCAGGAAACTTTTCCACAAAAGTAGATCAGTTTCTTGTAAAATGTCTCTCAATGTTCGACTTTTTACGAGACTGAAGTCGCTTCTCATTCTCCAGCTTCTTGTTCAAATTTTCCGTTCCACCTTAAATGGTGCCTGATGCGCCAGAATGAAACTGCTGCACCTTTTAAGGTGGAACGGGAGAATTCAAACGAGAAGCGACTTCAGCTTCACGACCTTTTTCGTGTTTGTCAGTTTCTCGTTGTAGATTAAACGTATCAGGAAACCAGCTGGACTGATTATAAACACTAATCAGTCCATTCGTCTCCAAATTATCGATGTCCGTCTTAAATCTCTCTCTTTACCGTTTCGTAGCTACTAGCTGGGCGAGACTGTTGTCTGTGTTGCTATGGTGACCAGCCGTCTGCGCTGATCTTCAGGGTTAAAGGGTGAATCAGCAGCTCTACATTAACTCCAGCGTTTAAGACCATTTACTGTTAAACTGTGTTGAAGGATCAGCAGAGCTTTATTTTACTGTAGAGGAGGATTATTTTATTATTACCTGCTGATCTGATTCAGCTGTGGAGGGCAGTAAAACAGCTGCATGTGGCTCTGGAGCCTCGTGTTGTCGACCACTGGTATGAAGAAGTTCTTCTTCAGCTCGAAGTCACTCTGCCTGAGTAGTACCTGGTCTTTTATCTGAGTGCGGCTGTAAGCTGCTCTACACACCTCTGGATGCAGCCATACAGCCTCTAATCCCTGTAGACCGATACGAACGAGCTGTGGTGTTGATTTTCCTCATTATATTAAATTGTGAATGAATTAAAATGAACAAGTTGAATTGAATAAACTGAAGTGGATTTGACCTCCAGCCTGGTTCACTAGAACACACGCTTAAAATAATGCTCCTTCAAGGGTTCTTTAGTGCAGAAAATGGTTCTATAAGGAGCCATAAACACTCGAAGAACCCTGTGCATGACTAAAGGGTTCTTTGCGTCATGAAATGGTTCTTCAGTTTGATGGAGAATGTAATGTAGAATGTTCCATACAGTATATAAAAAAATATTGAAAAGAGCACCAAAGAGTTCCTTAGTCAACAAGATGGTTCTAATTAGAGACATGAGTTCTATATAGAAGGATTTTATGCTTAATTGGTTCTCTGCATGGTTTAATGGTTCTTCAGATTAATGGAAAATGTGATGTATATGGTTCTATATAGCACCTATAATGGCTCTTCTATAGTTACAATGTCAAGCTTGAAGAACCATTTTCAAAACGGTTCTATATAGAACCATCTACAGCACATTCTCCATCAATCTAAAGGAGCTTTTCATATTGCAGAGAACCCTTTAATC
>NC_051223.1:39355115-39367615 GCF_015220715.1 Pygocentrus nattereri
GATATCACTGGTCACGCTGCAGCAAGCAGGAGCTCAACCGCTACATCCAGTAAGACTTTCATCGTCTATTAGCCCGACCTCTGGGGCCAAAGGCTTTGTTTACATTCTTATATTTGAAAATGTCTATTTTTCATTTTAAATATGTGGTGACGTTGGTACCATGTTGAAGAGGAGTTCCACCAATTTTCCAAAATTTCTGTATAACTCCATGTGTGAGGTTTAATCAGAGGGATTCAGAGGGTTTGGTGTGAACTGGTTCAGACGTCTTTACAGTGGTGGTGATGGGAACCAGGCGTCGCCATGACTACAACACAGATATAGACACTTTATTTACCATCCAGAACCACCAGAGAACCTACATGAGTCTTCTGAGCTTATATGGAATGTTGATGATGGAAAACAGTGGAAAATCTGGAATAATGAGTTTTCTTTGGGGTCTATTTTGCCGCACAGCGCCCTGCATGTCTCCCTCCACCATGAATGGAGTTGAAGGCCAAAATGTCATGTTGTCATTTTCACACCAAACCACTCAAATGACTGTTTTATTGCTATTTTATCAAAACTCTGTGTTTGTCCAAAGGTATTTACTTCTTCTACTGAGTGAATTCATATCAATTTGTATAATCTGCATAGAAAAGCACTGACCAATAGGTAGGGACACTCTAGAGCAGCCACAGTTCAGCCTAAGGTCACCATGCCCAGTGTCAAACGTGGGCTAGACGGGTTTTAAGACCCTCTACATTGAGTATGGAGCCCTGCTGGTGACATCCTGTGTAAATAACAATAATGTGTCATCATATTGAGATCCTAATGCATGATCAAACTTAGTAAGGTGTGGGAACAACATAATTAGGGCATGGCCACAATTTAGTAAAGCATGGGAACCTTATTAAGTTGTGACCAAGGCTTAATTATCTCGTTCCTATGCTATACTAAGTCATGGCCATAACTTAATTATCTCAGTCCCATGCTTTACTAAGACATGCCCATGACTTAATTATCTCGTTCTCGAGCTTTATTAAGACATGGCTTGACTTAGTTATCTTGTTCCCATGCTTTAGTAAGTCATGGCCACGACTTAATTATTTTGTTCCCATGCTCTACTAAGTCATGGCCACAACTTCATTATTTTGTTCCCATACTTTACCAAGTCATGGACATTACTTAATTATCCCATTCCCATGTTTTACTGAGTTATTCTTATGCATTATTATTAATTATATGGTCTGTCACCAGCAGGGGGCTCCATAGTGGAGCTGTGGAACAGTGTTCTCTGGAGTGATGGAGCTCCATCCAGTACATTTGGCCTGAGTTTGAGTGTCCAGAACTGACCATCTAACATCAGTACCTGACCTCACTAATGCTCAATCAAATCCTCACAGCAATGTTTCAACATCTAGTGTAAAGCCTCACCAGAAGAGTGGAGGCTGTTACTGCAGCACAGACTCACTGTTAACCCCTTCATTTCAGAAGAAACCCTGAGTTTACAGACTTTTGGACTCACAATGTTCAACATCAATTTTTGCAATGCGATGTTGCATTAAAGTGAGTCGCTCTTCACCTTCACTCCAGCTTCTGTTCTTCTCAGGAAACTCACTTTCAACTCCTCAAAGAACCTGCAGACACGCCTCCAAAGTTCAGTCTGAGAAGCTGGTTAATGATTTACTGAAGTAATCAAACCCATTCAGTGGTGCTGAGGTCTGGACTCTGGGGCGGTCAGTCCATCAGCTTCTTTGTTTGATGTGTCCGTCTCCTTTTCTCAGTGAGGTTCTTCTTGATCAGCTACACGTCCTTTCAGACCCACAGCGCTGAGTGGTCTTCTCACAGTGGAAGGAAGGACAGAAACACCTGTGGATGTTCTCAGATCTGAAGCAGCTTGATCTTCTCCTCTCTCTCAGAGATCAAAGCTTTCAGTGCTGTTTATCTGATGGGGGCAGTTATGGGGTTGACCAGCTCTTCCAGGTGGTTGCTAGGAGCCCCATGTTCACTGTTTTTTGCTTTGAGTTTTGATTCCCTTTACCTGAAAAAGGAATACCTTGTACTGAATGGCTGTTTGGGCTGGAAATAAATGAACGGTGGTCTCTGACTTTTGCTCTTGATGCTTGAATGCCTCTTGAATCTCAGACTGGAAGCCCATTTAAATGAAAGGTCTTCTGTGCTGATAGAGGCTGAGGTTTAATCCTCTTTGATGACATCCTAGAGCACTGGGAGCACTTCAGAGTGCATTTGTGTGCCTCTGCTTTTAGTCCTTTGGGAATAAAGATGATCGCACCACGAGGGAAAGGACTGAATTACGATTAATTAAACTGAGATGATGTGTTTTTGCGCTAAGATGCTGGGCTGGGTTGAATGAAAATGTATCCAATCCAATCTAAACGTCATGGTTCGGCCTTGAGCTGAATGACCGTAACACTGAATCTCTCTGAATAACCTCCACGCTCTCTGAATTCGCCCCCAGCTCGTATGACTGTCTGCTGGACGACCCATTCGAGCACAAATGGCCTAAACTCCCGGAGCTGCCGGGCATCAACTACTCCATGGACGAGCAGTGCCGCTTTGATTTCGGGGTGGGATATAAGATGTGCACAGCTGTAAGTCTTTACCATCAGTCCGTTTCTAATGTTGTTGTGGGGCTGGACGATTTGACCAAAAATCTTACCTCAGTCATTTTTTTCCCCATATAATTAAATATTACGGCTTGACCGATATCAAAATATTTCGGTCGATAATGATTTTGAGCGTGCAACAAATCTAAAATCAGCTGATATAATTATGAATCACTATTTATTCAGTTATAGTCTAGATTTTAATATCATACTCCAACAGTTTGGGTTAATCAGTGACCTGCTGACTGAGGTGATTTTCAGTATTTACTTCTAAACTGAAATAAACAGTGGTAACAGTTACAGCCTTAAATAGTATCAGTGTTGTAGCTCAGTGGGCGGAGCTGCAGAATTATTTGTATTGTTTTCCTGTTAATTACCTCAAATTTGTCTTATTTTTCATCAGTTCTTATATTTTTTCCTGTTATAACACGTTATTCTCTTCCAGAAGGAAAGTGCAAAACTGCGCCACCTGCTGGCGGCATTCAACTTTTTGACTCGTGTTCATTTCACTATAGGGATCATTTTAATAATGATTTAAAAAAAAACCCACAAAGCTGGAAACTGAACTTCCATTTCTCAACCAAACAAGCACAGCAGCTACAGCCGCATGTAAAGGTTTAGGCGCCTCTGGTCAAATTGTATGTCCAGTGAAGATGAGTGAGCGCATCCTTTAGAGGCTCTGTTCCGCTGTTTATTTGCTAATTGTGATATTGTAGGGGCGACTGGAGCGAATCCGCAACGGACAGGCTTTAAGTCACTCAACGGGGTCTAGCCCTTTAAGGGGGGGGGGGGGGGGGTTCAGTTGTTCTTTTCAAGCGAGTTAAGTTTCGTTTTTGTCTCGAAGCATTAAAGTTTTCCCTCCGCGGGATTCTCCACTAACTTGAGCCTCCTTACTTCACGACCCGCTTCAATAGATAAAGCACGAAACATGGCCGGTGTAAAAGCTGGGGCACGTTTCGTTTGTATGACCTTAATAATCGCGCTCTCGTTCTTTCCTCAGTTCCGCACGTATGACCCGTGTAAGCAGCTGTGGTGCAGCCACCCTGATAATCAGTACTTCTGTAAGACAAAGAAGGGTCCGCCTGTGGACGGGACGGAGTGTGCTCCGGGAAAGGTGGGTGACCGTCGTCGGCTAAAGCTGCTTTTAGAGTACAGACAAACTCCCGCACACCTACAGACAAAACATACAGAAGAATACAAAACACAAATACTATCAGGACTAAGACTAGTCTGAGTACAGTTACTATCAGGACCAAGACTAGTCTGAGTACAGTTACTATCAGGACCAAGACTAGTCAGAGTATAAATACTATCAGGACCAAGACTAGTCTGAGTATAAATACTATCAGGACCAAGACTAGTCTGAGTACAGTTACTATCAGGACCAAGACTAGTCTTGAGTATAAATACTATCAGGACTAAGACTAGTCTGAGTATAAATACTATCAGGACCAAGACTAGTCTGAGTACAGTTACTATCAGGACTAAGACTAGTCTGAGTACAGTTACTATCAGGACCAAGACTAGTCTGAGTATAAATACTATCAGGACCAAGACTAGTCTGAGTACAGTTACTATCAGGACCAAGACTAGTCTGAGTACAGTTACTATCAGGACCAAGACTAGTCTTGAGTATAAATACTATCAGGACTAAGACTAGTCTGAGTACAGTTACTGTCAGGACCAAGACTAGTCTGAGTACAGTTACTATCAGGACCAAGACTAGTCAGAGTATAAATACTATCAGGACCAAGACTAGTCTGAGTACAGTTACTATCAGGACCAAGACTAGTCTTGAGTATAAATACTATCAGGACTAAGACTAGTCTGAGTACAGTTACTATCAGGACCAAGACTAGTCTGAGTACAAATACTATCAAGACCAAGACTAGTCTGAGTATAAATACTATCAATACCAAGACTAGTCTGAGTAGACTTACTATCAAGACCAAGACTAGTCTGAGTATAAATACTATCAAGACCAAGACTAGTCTGAGTATAAATACTATCAGGACCAAGACTAGTCTGAGTACAGTTACTATCAGGACCAAGACTAGTCTGAGTACAGTTACTATCAGGACCAAGACTAGTCTTGAGTATAAATACTATCAGGACTAAGACTAGTCTGAGTACAGTTACTGTCAGGACCAAGACTAGTCTGAGTACAGTTACTATCAGGACCAAGACTAGTCAGAGTATAAATACTATCAGGACCAAGACTAGTCTGAGTACAGTTACTATCAGGACCAAGACTAGTCTGAGTACAGTTACTATCAGGACCAAGACTAGTCTTGAGTATAAATACTATCAGGACTAAGACTAGTCTGAGTACAGTTACTATCAGGACCAAGACTAGTCAGAGTATAAATACTATCAGGACCAAGACTAGTCTGAGTACAGTTACTATCAGGACCAAGACTAGTCTGAGTACAGTTACTATCAGGACCAAGACTAGTCAGAGTATAAATACTATCAGGACCAAGACTAGTCTGAGTACAGTTACTATCAGGACCAAGACTAGTCTGAGTACAGTTACTATCAGGACCAAGACTAGTCTGAGTACAGTTACTATCAAGACCAAGACTAGTCTGAGTACAGTTACTATCAGGACCAAGACTAGTCAGAGTATAAATACTATCAGGACCAAGACTAGTCTGAGTACAGTTACTATCAGGACCAAGACTAGTCTGAGTACAGTTACTATCAGGACCAAGACTAGTCTGAGTACAGTTACTATCAGGACCAAGACTAGTCAGAGTATAAATACTATCAGGACCAAGACTAGTCAGAGTATAAATACTATCAGGACCAAGACTAGTCTGAGTACAGTTACTATCAGGACCAAGACTAGTCTGAGTACAGTTACTATCAGGACCAAGACTAGTCAGAGTATAAATACTATCAGGACCAAGACTAGTCTGAGTACAGTTACTATCAGGACCAAGACTAGTCTGAGTACAGTTACTATCAGGACCAAGACTAGTCTGAGTACAGTTACTATCAAGACCAAGACTAGTCTGAGTACAGTTACTATCAGGACCAAGACTAGTCAGAGTATAAATACTATCAGGACCAAGACTAGTCTGAGTACAGTTACTATCAGGACCAAGACTAGTCTGAGTACAGTTACTATCAGGACCAAGACTAGTCAGAGTATAAATACTATCAGGACCAAGACTAGTCTGAGTACAGTTACTATCAGGACCAAGACTAGTCTGAGTACAGTTACTATCAGGACCAAGACTAGTCAGAGTATAAATACTATCAGGACCAAGACTAGTCTGAGTACAAATACTATCAAGACCAAGACTAGTCTGAGTACAGTTACTATCAGGACCAAGACTAGTCTTGAGTATAAATACTATCAGGACCAAGACTAGTCTGAGTACAGTTACTATCAGGACCAAGACTAGTCTTGAGTATAAATACTATCAGGACCAAGACTAGTCTGAGTACAGTTACTATCAGGACCAAGACTAGTCAGAGTATAAATACTATCAGGACCAAGACTAGTCTGAGTACAGTTACTATCAGGACCAAGACTAGTCTGAGTACAGTTACTATCAGGACCAAGACTAGTCAGAGTATAAATACTATCAGGACCAAGACTAGTCTGAGTACAGTTACTATCAGGACCAAGACTAGTCTGAGTACAGTTACTATCAGGACCAAGACTAGTCAGAGTATAAATACTATCAGGACTAAGACTAGTCTGAGTACAGTTACTATCAGGACCAAGACTAGTCTGAGTACAGTTACTATCAGGACCAAGACTAGTCTGAGTATAAATACTATCAGGACCAAGACTAGTCTGAGTACAGTTACTATCAGGACCAAGACTAGTCTGAGTACAGTTACTATCAGGTCCATGACTAGTCTGAGTATAAATACTATCAGGACCAAGACTAGTCTGAGTATAAATACTATCAGGACCAAGACTAGTCTGAGTACAGTTACTATCAGGACCAAGACTAGTCTGAGTATAAATACTATCAGGACCAAGACTAGTCTGAGTATAAATACTATCAGGACCAAGACTAGTCTGAGTACAGTTACTATCAGGACCAAGACTAGTCTTGAGTATAAATACTATCAGGACCAAGACTAGTCTGAGTACAGTTACTATCAGGACCAAGACTAGTCTGAGTACAGTTACTATCAGGACTAAGACTAGTCTTGAGTATAAATACTATCAGGACCAAGACAAGTCTGAGTATAAATACTATCAGGACCAAGACTAGTCTGAGTACAAATACTATCAAGACCAAGACTAGTCTGAGTATAAATACTATCAAGACCAAGACTAGTCTGAGTATAAATACTATCAATACCAAGACTAGTCTGAGTACAAATACTATCAAGACCAAGACTAGTCTGAGTAGACTTACTATCAAGACCAAGACTAGTCTGAGTGTAAATACTATCAAGACCAAGACTAGTCTGAGTATAAATACTATCAGGACCAAGACTAGTCTGAGTACAGTTACTATCAGGACAAAGACTAGTCTTGAGTATAAATACTATCAGGACCAAGACTAGTCTGAGTACAGTTACTATCAGGACTAAGACTAGTCTGAGTACAGTTACTATCAGGACCAAGACTAGTCTGAGTACAGTTACTATCAGGACCAAGACTAGTCTTGAGTATAAATACTATCAGGACCAAGACTAGTCTGAGTACAGTTACTATCAGGACCAAGACTAGTCTGAGTATAAATACTATCAGGACCAAGACTAGTCTGAGTACAAATACTATCAAGACCAAGACTAGTCTGAGTATAAATACTATCAATACCAAGACTAGTCTGAGTAGACTTACTATCAAGACCAAGACTAGTCTGAGTATAAATACTATCAAGACCAAGACTAGTCTGAGTATAAATACTATCAGGACCAAGACTAGTCTGAGTACAGTTACTATCAGGACCAAGACTAGTCTGAGTACAGTTACTATCAGGACCAAGACTAGTCTTGAGTATAAATACTATCAGGACTAAGACTAGTCTGAGTACAGTTACTGTCAGGACCAAGACTAGTCTGAGTACAGTTACTATCAGGACCAAGACTAGTCAGAGTATAAATACTATCAGGACCAAGACTAGTCTGAGTACAGTTACTATCAGGACCAAGACTAGTCTGAGTACAGTTACTATCAGGACCAAGACTAGTCTTGAGTATAAATACTATCAGGACTAAGACTAGTCTGAGTACAGTTACTATCAGGACCAAGACTAGTCAGAGTATAAATACTATCAGGACCAAGACTAGTCTGAGTACAGTTACTATCAGGACCAAGACTAGTCTGAGTACAGTTACTATCAGGACCAAGACTAGTCAGAGTATAAATACTATCAGGACCAAGACTAGTCTGAGTACAGTTACTATCAGGACCAAGACTAGTCTGAGTACAGTTACTATCAGGACCAAGACTAGTCTGAGTACAGTTACTATCAAGACCAAGACTAGTCTGAGTACAGTTACTATCAGGACCAAGACTAGTCAGAGTATAAATACTATCAGGACCAAGACTAGTCTGAGTACAGTTACTATCAGGACCAAGACTAGTCTGAGTACAGTTACTATCAGGACCAAGACTAGTCTGAGTACAGTTACTATCAGGACCAAGACTAGTCTGAGTATAAATACTATCAGGACCAAGACTAGTCTGAGTACAGTTACTATCAGGACCAAGACTAGTCTGAGTACAGTTACTATCAGGACCAAGACTAGTCAGAGTATAAATACTATCAGGACCAAGACTAGTCTGAGTACAAATACTATCAAGACCAAGACTAGTCTGAGTACAGTTACTATCAGGACCAAGACTAGTCTTGAGTATAAATACTATCAGGACCAAGACTAGTCTGAGTACAGTTACTATCAGGACCAAGACTAGTCTTGAGTATAAATACTATCAGGACCAAGACTAGTCTGAGTACAGTTACTATCAGGACCAAGACTAGTCAGAGTATAAATACTATCAGGACCAAGACTAGTCTGAGTACAGTTACTATCAGGACCAAGACTAGTCTGAGTACAGTTACTATCAGGACCAAGACTAGTCAGAGTATAAATACTATCAGGACCAAGACTAGTCTGAGTACAGTTACTATCAGGACCAAGACTAGTCTGAGTACAGTTACTATCAGGACCAAGACTAGTCAGAGTATAAATACTATCAGGACTAAGACTAGTCTGAGTACAGTTACTATCAGGACCAAGACTAGTCTGAGTACAGTTACTATCAGGACCAAGACTAGTCTGAGTATAAATACTATCAGGACCAAGACTAGTCTGAGTACAGTTACTATCAGGACCAAGACTAGTCTGAGTACAGTTACTATCAGGTCCATGACTAGTCTGAGTATAAATACTATCAGGACCAAGACTAGTCTGAGTATAAATACTATCAGGACCAAGACTAGTCTGAGTACAGTTACTATCAGGACCAAGACTAGTCTGAGTATAAATACTATCAGGACCAAGACTAGTCTGAGTATAAATACTATCAGGACCAAGACTAGTCTGAGTACAGTTACTATCAGGACCAAGACTAGTCTTGAGTATAAATACTATCAGGACCAAGACTAGTCTGAGTACAGTTACTATCAGGACCAAGACTAGTCTGAGTACAGTTACTATCAGGACTAAGACTAGTCTTGAGTATAAATACTATCAGGACCAAGACAAGTCTGAGTATAAATACTATCAGGACCAAGACTAGTCTGAGTACAAATACTATCAAGACCAAGACTAGTCTGAGTATAAATACTATCAAGACCAAGACTAGTCTGAGTATAAATACTATCAATACCAAGACTAGTCTGAGTACAAATACTATCAAGACCAAGACTAGTCTGAGTAGACTTACTATCAAGACCAAGACTAGTCTGAGTGTAAATACTATCAAGACCAAGACTAGTCTGAGTATAAATACTATCAGGACCAAGACTAGTCTGAGTACAGTTACTATCAGGACAAAGACTAGTCTTGAGTATAAATACTATCAGGACCAAGACTAGTCTGAGTACAGTTACTATCAGGACTAAGACTAGTCTGAGTACAGTTACTATCAGGACCAAGACTAGTCTGAGTACAGTTACTATCAGGACCAAGACTAGTCTTGAGTATAAATACTATCAGGACCAAGACTAGTCTGAGTACAGTTACTATCAGGACCAAGACTAGTCTGAGTATAAATACTATCAGGACCAAGACTAGTCTGAGTACAAATACTATCAAGACCAAGACTAGTCTGAGTATAAATACTATCAATACCAAGACTAGTCTGAGTAGACTTACTATCAAGACCAAGACTAGTCTGAGTATAAATACTATCAAGACCAAGACTAGTCTGAGTATAAATACTATCAGGACCAAGACTAGTCTGAGTACAGTTACTATCAGGACCAAGACTAGTCTTGAGTATAAATACTATCAGGACCAAGACTAGTCTGAGTACAGTTACTATCAGGACTAAGACTAGTCTGAGTACAGTTACTATCAGGACCAAGACTAGTCTGAGTACAGTTACTATCAGGACCAAGACTAGTCTTGAGTATAAATACTATCAGGACCAAGACTAGTCTGAGTACAGTTACTATCAGGACCAAGACTAGTCTGAGTACAGTTACTATCAAGACCAAGACTAGTCTGAGTACAGTTACTATCAACACCAAGACTAGTCTGAGTACAGTTACTATCAGGACCAAGACTAGTCTGAGTACAGTTACTATCAGGACCAAGACTAGTCTGAGTACAGTTACTATCAAGACCAAGACTAGTCTGAGTATAAATACTATCAGGACCAAGACTAGTCTGAGTAGACTTACTATCAAGACCAAGACTAGTCTGAGTACAGTTACTATCAGGACCAAGACTAGTCTGAGTATAAATACTATCAGGACCAAGACTAGTCTGAGTACAAATAGTATCAAGACCAAGACTAGTCTGAGTATAAATACTATCAATACCAAGACTAGTCTGAGTAGACTTACTATCAAGACCAAGACTAGTCTGAGTATAAATGCTATCAATACCAAGAGTAGTCTGAGTACAGTTACTATCAGGACCAAGACTAGTCTGAGTACAGTTACTATCAAGACCAAGACTAGTCTGAGTACAGTTACTATCACGACCAAGACTAGTCTGAGTACAGTTACTATCAGGTCCAAGACTAGTCTGAGTATAAATACTATCAAGACCAAGACTAGTCTGAGTATAAATACTATCAGGACCAAGACTAGTCTGAGTACAGTTACTATCAGGACCAAGACTAGTCTTGAGTACAAATACTATCAGGACCAAGACTAGTCTGAGTACAGTTACTATCAGGACCAAGACTAGTCTGAGTACAGTTACTATCAAGACCAAGACTAGTCTGAGTATAAATACTATCAGGACCAAGACTAGTCTGAGTAGACTTACTATCAAGACCAAGACTAGTCTGAGTACAGTTACTATCAGGACCAAGACTAGTCTGAGTATAAATACTATCAGGACCAAGACTAGTCTGAGTACAGTTACTATCACGACCAAGACTAGTCTGAGTACAAATACTATCGAGACCAAGACTAGTCTAATAACACAATGTTGAGTCCAATGAGTCAATGTTTCAAAAAATTCATATCATATTTTGTTCATATCCAGCACTGTCCAGAATTATTGACACCCTTGACAAAGGTGAGAAGAAGGTGGCTGAAAGAATGTCTGTTGTTTACCTGATTGAATCCAGAGTTTCAGTAAGACAGAATTATTCAAACATCAAATTTCTGTACAGCTGATTTAGCACTAATGATATTAAATAAAGCCTATAGAGAGCTGGGTTCTCATGTTATGTTAATTAATGAATTAATGTTAATTAAACTGACTGCAGAGTAATTGAGTAAAGTATGGAAAAAGCAGCTGGGGCTGTAACGCTGAATCTATTCGGAGATTATTCTGCTTTTTTCACTTTTTGGCATCATGTTTTGTATTTTTTCCTTATTTTGTAAAGCTCATTTAACTGCTTTTGGAAGAAGGTCACCTCTTGACGTTTGCCGAGTTTGAAGTTGGTTGGTCTTTGTTTTTGCTGAGCTGGCGCAGCGTCAGAGCTCACAGAACACACAGCACGGTCATATGAACCTGTTTAACTGGAAAAATAACATTTGGAATAAACTCAATTAAAACCCACAGAGAATTATGATCACAAGACGCATTTATTCAGAGCTGATGCAGCACTTTCCAAAACAAACGGGCAGCGCTGGCCCAGCACGCGCTCATACAGGCGGTGAAGGACAATGAACTGTGGATGACAATGAGCACTAATTCCACAGTAACACTTGATTTACACCGATCAGGCGTAACATTCTGACCACCTCACTGTCCACTTCATCAGCTCCACTTACTGTATAGCTGCACTCTGTAGTTCTACAGTTACAGACTGTAGTCCATCTGTTTCTCTGATACTCTGTTACCCTGTTCTTCAGTGGTCAGGACCCCCATGGACCCTCACAGAGCAGGTACTGTTTGGGTGGTGGATCATTCTCAGCACTGCAGTAACACTGACGTGGTGGTGGTGTGTCAGTGTGTGTTGTGCTGAGAATGACCCACCACCCAAACAGTACCTGCTCTGTGAGGGTCCATGGGGGTCCTGACCACTGAAGAACAGTCGATCAGACACAGCAATGCTGCTGGAGTTTTTAAACACTGTGTCCAATCCCTGTCCACTCTATTAGACACTCCTACCTTGTCGGTCCACCTTGTAGATGTAAAGTCAGAGACGACAGCTCATCTGCTGCTGCACAGTTTGTGTTGGTCATCCTCTAGTCCTTCATCAGTGGTCACAGGACGCTGCCCACAGGACGCTGTTGGCTGGATATTTTTGGTTGGTGGACTATTCTCAGTCCAGCAGCG
>NC_051223.1:39372615-39467615 GCF_015220715.1 Pygocentrus nattereri
TCTCCCTCTCTCTCTCTCTCTCTCTCTCTCTCTCTCTCTCTCTCTCTCTCTCCCTCTCCCTCTCTCTCTGTCTCTCTCTCTCTCTCTGTCTCTCTCTCTCTGTCTCTCTGTCTCTCTCTCTCTCTCTGTCTCTCTCTCTCTCTCTCTCTCTCTGTCTCTCTCTCTCTCTCTCTCTCTCTCTCTCTCCCTCTCTCTCTCTCCCTCTCTCTCTCTCTCTGTCTCTCTCTCTGTCTCTCTCTCTCTCTTTCTCTCTGTCTCTCTCTCTCTCTCTCCCTCTCCCTCTCTCTCTGTCTCTCTCTCTCTCTCTCTCTCTCTCTCTCTCTCTCTCTCTCTCTCCCTCTCCCTCTCCCTCTCTCGCTGTCTCTCTCTCTCTCTCTCTCTCCCTCTCTCTCTCTCCCTCTCTCTCTCTGTCTCTCTCTCTCTGTCCCTCTCTCTGTCTCACTCTCTGTCCCTCTCTCTGTCTCACTCTCTCTCTCTTTCTCTCTCTCCCTCTCCCTCTCTCTCTGTCTCTCTCTCTCTCTCTCTCTCTCTCTCTCTGTCTCTCTCTATCTCCCCCCCCCCCCCCCCTCTCTCTCTCTCTCTCTCTCTCAGAATGTGGGCTGTGATAAGGACGTGGGCTCCTATAAACAGGAGGATAAGTGCGGAGTGTGCGAGGGGGACAACTCACACTGTCGCACCGTCAAACTGACGCTGACTAAAACACCTAAAAAGACAGGTAACCCTCCCCCGTAACCGTGGTAACAACGTTACCCATTACTAATGAGTCGCTGCGCTATTAGACTGTAGTTACAGGTTCAGCTACAAACTGTGTGTCCATTATTAACCACATGTACACTCAGATGGTTCCTCAGGGGTTCTTTAGGAAAGACATGTAGAACCACAAACACTTGCATAAAAGGTTCTTAGCATGGTCAAATGGTTCCTCAGGTTGACGGAGAATGCGTTGTATAAAAGTTTGACACTGTAACAGTAGCGGAACCCTTTTTAGTGCTTTTTAGAACCATTTTCAGTTCTTCTCAGGTGTGAAGATCCATTTCCACATGCAAATGCATTCGACATTCTGTGCAGAACCAATGTCTTGACTAAAGAACCACTGAAGAACCATCGTTTTTAAGAGGGTACGTTTGACTTGCTTTTGCCAGTTTGGAGGTTAAACGTAAATAATAAGCTGTCGGAATGAAGAAGCAGCAGAGCAGCAAACCTCTAACAGAGATTTCAAACGAACATCTCTGTCCAGGACAGTTATGGATGATTACGTTTCAGTTTTTTTCTAGCAAAATAGCTTTTTGGGTTTCTTTTCGGTTCTGAGCTCTGCTTGTGGGAACATCATTGTTCTCTTTAATTCTTCACTAGTCACATTATTATTATAACGAGAGTAAACTGTTCTCTGTCTCAGAAGTTTAACCTTTACTATTCTGGAGCTATTATTATTATGTATATAGACATAGCAACCACCAGGAACACTACAGCTACTGGTCAGCAAACACCACAGATACCTTAGCAACACTTTAATATCTATTATTAAATATAATAATTCTAATTCTATATATAATATAGAATATATATTATATAATTCTATATATATAATATATAATATCTATATAATATAATATATAATTCTATATATAATTCTAATTCTATATATAATTCTATCATCTAAAATTCCATACTAACTGCCTGGCTTACTTTTCTTGATCATCATAAAAACATGTGATTATATATATACACTGCTCAAAACAATAAAGGGAACACTTAAACAACACAATAAAACTCCAAGTAAATCAAACCTCTGTGAAATCAAACTGTCCACTTAGGAAGCAACACTGACAATCAGTTTCACAGCTGTTGTGCAAATGGAACAGACAACAGGTGGAAATCAGTGGGATTAGCAAGACACACTCAATAAAGGAGTGGTCCTGCAGGTGGGACCACAGACCACTTCTCAGTACCTTTCTGCTTTCTGGCTGATGTTTTGGTCACTTCTGAATGTTGGTG
This sequence comes from Pygocentrus nattereri, assembly GCF_015220715.1. NCBI lineage: Eukaryota > Metazoa > Chordata > Actinopteri > Characiformes > Serrasalmidae > Pygocentrus > Pygocentrus nattereri. The sequence goes on from NC_051223.1 coordinate 39,374,611, forward strand.
GTCTTTCACACTCGTGGTAGCAGGAGACGGACTCTACAACCCACACAAGTGGCTCAGGTAGGGCAGCTCATCCAGGATGGCACATCAATGTGAGCTGTGGCAAGAAGGTTTGCTGTGTCTGTCAGCGTAGTGTCCAGAGGCTGGAGGCGCTACCAGGAGACAGGCCAGTACACCAGGAGACGTGGAGGAGGCCGTAGGAGGGCAACAACCCAGCAGCAGGACCGCTACCTCCGCCTTTGTGCAAGGAGGAACAGGAGGAGCTGCCAGAGCCCTGCAGAATGACCTCCAGCAGGCCACAAATGTGCATGTGTCTGCACAAACGGTTAGAAACCGACTCCATGAGGATGGTATGAGGGCCCGACGTCCACAGATGGGGGTTGTGCTCACAGCCCAACACCGTGCAGGACGCTTGGCATTTGCCAGAGAACACCAGGATTGGCAAATTCGCCACTGGCGCCCTGTGCTCTTCACAGATGAAAGCAGGTTCACAATGAGCACATGTGACAGACGTGACAGAGTCTGGAGACGCCGTGGAGAGCGATCTGCTGCCTGCAACATCCTTCAGCATGACCGGTTTGGCAGTGGGTCAGTAATGGTGTGGGGTGGCATTTCTTTGGAGGGCCGCACAGCGGGGTCCAGATGGAACAAAGATCAGCATGATTCAGAAAAGTTCAGTGGACATTCTCCCAGTTATTGTACTTCATAAAATCTGCAGACAATGTGCTCTGGACCAGGAGAACCCAACCACAGAGCACACGCTAGATCACAGGAATAGCTAGAATAAGAAAACCTCTCTCTCTTTCTTCCTCTCTGAATAGGCCTGTTGAAGATGTTCGATATCCCGGCCGGAGCGAGACACATCGTAATTGAGGAGAACGAGACGTCTCCACACATCATCGGTGAGTCACGAGGCACAGACACACTATCCCGCGCCTAATTTACCACAATTACTGCCACTCAGCGCTCTGCTCTTCTGAATGGGTGATTGTACGCAGCTGGATTTGTGCCTTTAATAGTTTGGTCATTACGAGAAATCATGCTTTGGGCTGTTTATGCGCTATTACCTCTGAATGTGTGGGTGTCTTAGAGCCCAGATCTTCTGAGGTTACTGAATGCATCTATATTTGGGCTCAAGAGGCCGTAATAAACATGACACCCTGTAGCATCGGCAGAAGAAACGCAGTGGTGGCCTTGATTTGCTGCAAGAAGTGCTTTTTATTGAAAACGCGGACACATGCAGGCCAGCGAACTCACGGCCACTGGCTTCACCCTCACACACAGAACCCAAACATTAGCCCACTCACCAACACCACACAATCCTCTAACTGATAAACAACAATATTAAACAAAATCATAGCCGTATGCTATAATGCGCATGGTCATCGGCCAAGCCACGCCTCCAGAGTCTCATGTAGCCAATGCTACAACACCTAAGAGAGATATAAGATGAGATGAGAAGATGAGATGAGAAGATGAGGAGATGAGATGAGATGAGATTAGATGAGAAGATGAGATGTGATGAGATGTGATGAGATGAGATGAGATGAGAGGAGATGAGATGAGATAATCCTTCATGAGCCCCACAGTTAGTAAATTCTGGTTACATTTTGGAGATACAAGGTTTTGGTCCGACAACAGTGATATAGAGAATATAACACACACATCCTATCCCAGCTGTCACTGAGTGGAAGGCAGGATACATCCTGGACAGGTCACCAGTCCAGCGCAGGGCAGACAATTTACATTGTCCAGTTGGCCTGACTTTCGACTGTGGGGGGGTGGGGGTGGGGACCGGAGAGCCTGAAGGAAACCCACACCGACACTGGGAGAACGTGCAAACTCCACATAGAAAGGAGCCTGGTCGCCTGGCCGGGGACTCGAACCCAGACCCTTCTTGCTGTGAGGCGACAGCGCCACCCACCGCGCCACCGTGTATATAACGCCACAGAATATAACTAAACATAAAAAATAAGATCAAAAATATAAACTCTACCCTTCACAAAAAATATCAATATAAAGAATCAAAAATAAGTAAAAAGCTAAGATATTTACACTGTCAGGATATTCACATGGAGTTTTGCACATGAGGTATTGGTTTATGTTGCACACGGGACGGAGAGGAGTTACAATATAAACCGCTATAAATAGAAAGCAAAAATATTTACACTGTAGAGATATTTTATTAAATATTGCACACGGAGTGTTGATTATGTTGCACACAGGAAAAGGTGAAAAATATTCTGTGTACCTGTTGAGGTTCGTTTGAGTGAAGAGGCACCGTAGACTCATACTTTAACAGCGAGGCTCATTTTAATAGACGGTTCGTTTTTTTAATTGACAGTTAACAAAACAAGGATATTAAATCGTTAATCGCAGCTGTTAGTGTGTTATCTAATCATGACAGCCCGGTGGATCTGGTGAAATCAGTCGTTTTAAAGTTTGTCTTTCCAAATGGTTCTTCGAAGGGTTCTTTAGTAAAGGCAGTAGTTCTGTTTGTGGTGAAATGGTTCTTTAGATTGATGGAGAATGTGTTGTATATGGTTCTATATAGCACCTTTATGAGAATTGTTCTGTAGCGCCAAACAAGGTTCTGCTGTTGTTATGATGTCCAGCTTGTATACAATAGCAGAACCCTTTCTTGGTGCTATATAGAACCACATACAACACATTCTCCATCAGTCTGAAGAACCATTTCACTATGCAGAGAACCACCTATGCATGGATCTGTATGTTTTTCCTAAAGAACCCTTGAAAAAGCACATTTTTAGGAGTTTATATGTAATTAATAGTGAACACGTCAACCCAAGAATAGAAGAACCCTTTTTGTGCTGTTCAGAACCAGATGTTTACAGCAACGTCAGCTCGGAGAAACTATATTATATTTAATATATATATATATATATATATATATATATATATATATATTAATATAATATTTGTTGTTGCTTGTAATGTAAAATGTGAATTTACCACCCGTCAGTCTCCTTTTCCATCCACCCAGTAAACCCTCTTCTTTTGACACATAGGCCTGTCATGATAATTACATCATCATCTAATCCCAGTTCCTGCAATGCAGTCATTTTCCACAGATTTCCCAGTTATATTATGCCATAACAGACAGAATTAGGTTTTGACTGACTGAGGTTTTTTGAGGCAAATAAATGTAAATAAAAGAAAACAGTAAATGCAACCAGCTCAGTCAACAGTCAAGAGTCAAGAGTCAATAGGCTTCTATTGTCATTCCGTCTCTGTACAACTACACAGTGGAGTGGAATACCGTTCCTCCAGGAACGACACGGACCAACAAGGAACACAAAGTACAAAGTGCGAAAACAATACACTAGAAACCATAAATAGGATAAATTAAACAGACATTACACCCAGTAAACAGACAGGACAGCGCAGCACCGACACAGCGCTCACTCTGGACATGAGGTGGTGGAATAAGGTGCAGAGATATGAACCTGCTGTGATCTGAGAGTCTCGCAGTCAGACGACAGACAAACAGCAGCTACTGAGGTGGAAAAACCAGAGTAAACAGTGAAAACACAGTGTAGCAGCAATGATCCAGACCGTATGACAACGCAACTTCCCTCTGACTCGGAACCCGAGACGAACTCCATTTCCCATGATACACTGGGAAATCGCACGAGTTCTGACGCTCTCTCGCACACCTATCAGAGATCACAGTCTCCCGAATATTAAGTGGTTCTAGTTTATTTGTACAGTGCTTTTTACAACGATGCTGTCACAGAGCAGCTTTACAGAAGTAAATACACACAGTTATAACATATAATCCCCCAGTGAGGAAGGCAGAGGCGACGGTGGCGAGGAAAAAGTCCCTCAGACTGGAGGAAGAAAGAGACCCGTCCTCCTCTGGTCAGACAGTGTTTACAGTTTAATAAGCTGAAGACCAAATAGAAGCTGAGAGGATCTCTGTCTGAAGACTGGATGGTAAAGCTTTAGAAACTGCATTGGTAGAGGCGGTCTCTGACTGAGGCGGTCTCTGACTGAGGCAGCCTCTGACTGAGGCCTTCTCTGACTGAGGCCTTCTCTGACTGAGGCAGCCTCTGACTGAGGCCTTCTCTGACTGAGGCAGCCTCTGACTGAGGCCTTCTCTGACTGAGGCAGCCTCTGACTGAGGCCGTCTCTGACTGAGGCCTTCTCTGACTGAGGCCTTCTCTGACTGAGGCCTTCTCTGACTGAGGCAGCCTCTGACTGAGGCCGTCTCTGACTGAGGCCTTCTCTGACTGAGGCCTTCTCTGACTGAGGCAGCCTCTGACTGAGGCCGCCTCTGACTGAGGCCGCCCCTGACTGAGGCCGCCCCTGACTGAGGTGGTCTCTGACTGAGGCCTTCTCTGACTGAGGCCTTCTCTGACTGAGGCCGTCTCTGACTGAGGCCGCCTCTGACTGAGGCCTTCTCTGACTGAGGCCTTCTCTGACTGAGGCCGTCTCTGACTGAGGCCGCCTCTGACTGAGGCCGTCTCTGACTGAGGCCGCCTCTGACTGAGGCCTTCTCTGACTGAGGCAGCCTCTGACTGAGGCCGTCTCTGACTGAGGCCTTCTCTGACTGAGGCAGCCTCTGACTGAGGCCGTCTCTGACTGAGGCCGTCTCTGACTGAGGCCTTCTCTGACTGAGGCAGCCTCTGACTGAGGCCGCCTCTGACTGAGGCCGCCCCTGACTGAGGCCGCCCCTGACTGAGGCAGCCTCTGACTGAGGCCTTCTCTGACTGAGGCCGCCTCTGACTGAGGCAGTTTGATTGAGCGGTCCCATCCTTTCTCAATGCTGGTACGTCTGGATGGCACAGTGATGTAACTGAGGGTGTTGCAGCACAAATGAGCAGGAGAGCGGGTTGGTGATGGTGAGGAGGAGGCCCTGATGGTCAGTGTTCAGCAGGACGGGAGGGCAGTCATTATCTCAGGAAGACTAAAGAGACTAAATGAGTTCTGCTCAGGAGTTTGGCTGTAATAAATATGATCTCCCCCAGAGTGAGGCTGGTGACTCCAGCAGATCTAACTATAACAGCGTAAACCAAAAGGAGAGAACCAGAGGGGAACATCGATATTAGGATTTACATATATAAACCGTGACTAATGGATGTCTCCATATAGTCTGTGTATTTTTAATATGTATACAAGCCCAAAAGTAAAGGCAGTGTCTCTGCTCCGCAGCGGTGAAGAACCAGGTCACGGGCAGCTTCATCCTGAACGCAAAGGGAGATGAAGTCAGAACGAAGACCTTCATCGAGAGCGGACTGGAGTGGGAGTATTCAGTCGAAGGAGAGAAGGAAGCGCTGAAAACCGTCGGCCCTCTCCACGAAGGCATCGTGGTGCTGGTGAGAAAACAAGTGTGCAGGAGCAGAGTGGCCCGCCAGGCACTGGGAGACGTCAAAAGTTTGGAGACGCCTTCTCCCGACGGGTTTTTCTTCATGCTGCTTGTACCGTTGGGCACGTTTTAGAATAAGTAAACACACCAAAACGGCAGATTAGATGTCATATTTAGGGGATGTTTTAGAGGACGTGTTTACTTATCTTTACTTAGAAAATCAACAGAACGTGTCATTTGTAAGGTCGCATTCAATCAAGCAGTAGAGCACTTGAGGAGTGTGTGTGTCATGAATAACATCACAGCTGTGATCTGGTGGCCGTAGATCACCGCAGCCGTGATGTTATTGGTGATAACACACTCCTCGAGTGCTCTACTGCTTGATTTTAACCAACAGACTTCTATTTAGTTTATTTATTTATTTTTTTAATATTTATCTTAGATGCAAATTTCAAGCCGCGCCTTTAAATCAGCATCTTTAAGGTATTAAAAACATCCAGCCAGGAGGGTCTAAACTCTTGTGGTTCTTTATCTGCCCGCAGAGTTTAATTCTAATCCAGATCTAACACACATCCGTGTATCTGTAATGTCCAGTTACTCTGACGGAGTCTGGTTAGCCTTGATCAGGTGTGTTGGATTAGGATTAAATACACTCTGCAGGGCAGGACATCTTATTTTATCTCTGCGGCTTTCTTCCAAAATTTGGATTAAGCTTCGGAATACATTTCCAAAAAAATAACGAAAGCCTTTATTTATTTATTTATATTAGAAGGAACCTTCAAACATTCATTTGTAAGTAATTGACTGGCTGATGAATTGTTCGGTTGATTCTCATTGAGGCGTGTGTATGTAATGGTGTGGTCAGCAGAGCTGTGATTGGCTGGGTTGTGCTTGGTTCTGCAGGTGGTTCCTCAGAAGGACGACACCAAGATCAGTTTAACATATAAATACATCATCCATGAAGACCTGGTGCCCATCATCACCAACAACAATGTCCTCCTGGCTGAGCTGGACACTTACGAATGGGCCCTGAAGAGCTGGACCCAGTGCACCAAACTCTGCGGAGGAGGTGTGTGTAGTTCTGTATGTGTGTTTACACTGACCAGCCGCTTCATCAAGTCCACCACCTTGTATCTTCACTTATTGTCCATTTTATCAGCTCCACTGACCACATAGGAGCTCTTTCTAGTTCTACAGTTACAGTAACACTGATGTGGTGGTGGTGTGTTAGTGTGAGTTGTGCTGGTACGAGTGGATCAGACACAGCAGTGCTGCTGGAGTTTGAAACACTGTGTCCACTCAGTGTCCATTCTGTTGGACACTTCTGCCTTCATTAGTAGTCACAGGACGCTTAAAAAGATTCTTTAGCAATGGCAATGGTTCTATTTAGAACCATGAGTTCTAATCTAATGATCACACCGTCACCCAAACCTAAAATGTAGTGTCTGTTTATTTGCCAACATATTTAAATTTCTTTTATTTAAGTTCAATTCAGCAAATAAACAGTAATTATGCATTAAAATGTTCAGAAGTGTGTTCTCTGTATTACTAAAGTGCCCCCGAGTCTCCTCCTGGTGGCCAAATGGATGGTGTTCCTACAAGTCAAAGTTTATTTATATAGCGCCGCTTTTTTACACCAGGTGTTGTCAAAAAGCAGCTTCAGAGAAAAATCCAGATCCGAGCCCCCATGAACGTCGCCGGTGGCGACAGTGGCAAGAAAAACTCAGTAAGAGCGAGAGGAAGAAACACTGAGAGGAACCAAGACTCAAAAGGGGAACCCATCCTCCTCTGGACCACACTGGATAGCAGAACAAATTCCAGAATGCCATGTCTTCTGTTTGGGCCTTCAGGTCTTCTGAATGGCTGGTTCCTCTGCTTGTATCCATCCAGACGTCTTGCTCTTCCTCTTTCACCTTCATAATGACCTTTCCAAAAAAAAAAAATAGCATATGTGCTAACGTAAGTTTTAAATCAACACAACATGGAATTTGACCAGGGGTGTGCAAACTTTTGCAAGCAACTGTACATGCAGCCTAATAATCCATTAATAATCCGACTGATAGCTCAATCAGAATAGTCTAGTCTGACTGAGGCCATTAGGAATATCATTTCTGTCCTGTATTCTATTCTATTCTAGCCTGTATCCGATTACATTCCCTATCGGAAAGTTTCAGTCCGTTCTGCATGAGCGTCGCGTCACAGTGAGAGTTTATACCGTTCAACACGGCGGAGCAGAAGCTGGTCTGCAGAGGAGACGAAGTTCATGCTCTGGTCTTTAAAAGACGGCGGTGGGACGGACGTCCAGCTTATGCGTCTCAGAACACGACGTCTTCCTCTCGGCCTTCTTTAATAAGGACGTGTGAAGGACGTTTTCCTGAGTCTGACGTCATTTTAAAGCAGCTAAAAACACAATCACTGCTCACTGCTGCTCATCTCACTCTGAATGGACTCACATGATGCTGGCTGTCATGGTAACATCTACACTAAGCGGTTCTCTACACATCTAATTTTGGATCGGATTACTTGTAGTGAGCTCATAAACAGAGATTTTCCATCAGATTGTTGAGTAGAGTGAGAATAAACTCCTCAGTCTTATTCTGTAATCGGAATGTCTTCAATCAGTTTGGCAAAATTCTTTGCATGCAAACACAGCGAGTGATAGGAAACACATGCTGAAGAAGTAGTCTGGATTTTAATCAGATAAAGGGGACACAATAAAGGAATCACCCTCCAACCCTGTAAGGTTGAATTACCCCTTTGGTGTCTACAAACTCGTCTGTACATGTTCAGTGTTTCTTTATCTGTGTGTGTCTTTGTGATGATCCAGCTCAGAAATCCAGTTCAAACCCTTCTTGAATCCGTAGAGCCGCCCTTTCCATTCCGTCTTATCACGAGATCCTATGAGACTCACATTTGGAGTTATGAGCCTATGAAGAGGGGCTGAGATACACGTCATCTTCCTCTCACCGTGTGGACCTGCTGGATTCGTGTGTCCGTCTACATTTTGTGTGAAACTGACCGATGGACACTCAGGAAATCACTAAGGACTGACTGTCACGCCGGAACCCCTTCATTCTGCATTCAGTCCACATCGGAGACTCGTGTGAAGCGGCGTCAGAGAGTTTCAAGCTGCTGAAGCTGCTGCAGCGGGTTTGGAACGTAGTGATGAAAATAGGAGCGTTTAGATATGAAACATGAGGAACATGTTCTATGAAGAACCTTTAGAGGAGGGTTTAAGAAGAGATGAACAAATCGAGAAAATGACCTCAGACTGATCAGTCCATGTGTAGAAGTGCATGAGGGAAAGGGACAGTATTGAAATTCGGGCTGGGCGATTCATGGAAAAGGAATTGACACTGATTCATCATTGCCCATGTCAGTTATTTAGATTTTTTTTATTCTGTTAATCCTTTTCTGACTATAAATGAAGGCCAGTCGCTCCCAGAGGATCAGTTTCATCTTCACCAGCATCACAGGAGCCATCATGAAGCTTCACTGACTGACAGAACCCAGAATGTGTTCAGCTCACCGGTGAACGCGGAGGGTTTTGAATGAGTCTCTTCTCATTTTTGTACAGAAACATCAGCCTAAATATTTCAGTCTCACCAGCACGAAATTATGACCAATGTCAGGTTGGACTGACGTGTGAATTCCGATCTGGCTGTTGAGACGATTTCATTAAGATATGCAGAACACATTTACAGTACAAAGCTTGTCACTGAACTATGAGGGCAAAAAACAAACAAACAAATCACAAACTAATCATTCATTAATCGTAATCGAGGTAAAATATTCAATTAATTGCAGGATTGATTTGAGGTCATATCGCGCAGCACTAATTAACCTCTTAAACTCCTCGGGACCACCGGTGGTTCCAAACCGCACTTCGTCATGTTCTTCATAACGTTCATATTCCATAAGCTCCATTCAGAAGCTGGGCGTCGTGTGAGGCTGTAGCTCTTCTCTCCAGTCTAATAGACGGTGACGTCATTTTAAACCCTTATAATAAAAGAAGCTGAACTCAGTTTGTTTTTCTACTGAAAGTCGAGCCGTTTTTCCCCAAATCTGGGCTCTAAACTATAAACAGACGGCGTCTCTTCAGTGATCTGCTCTGGAAACATCACTTTTAGAGAATTTTTGGCCTTCAGCAGTGAATTGTAAGAATATAGTGATATGTGGAGATCAGAAAACACACGTTCTGTTCATTTGAGGGGCTTTTACAAAAAAATAAGTAAATAAATGAATAAATAAAAATGTGCATTTATTTAATGCAGTTACTGAATAATTTGCCTTATGATTTGGTCGCATGAATTCAGATCCACAAACCAAAATATACCCAGGTATATTTAATAAGAGGTGAAAATCCTTCCTGCCTGTGTTTTAAAGTCTTACGGTGACGTTGTTTGGGTGGTAAAATGCTGTTTGTGTGTCTCTCAGGAGTTCAGTACACTAAGTACGGCTGCCGGAGGAAGAGCGACAGTCGCCTCGTCCAAAGGAACTTCTGCGATGTCAATAAGAAACCCAAGCCCATCCGCAAACTCTGCAACATGAACGAGTGCAGTCCGGCCACGTAAGTCTCTCGTCCCTCTCTCTCTCTCTGCTTTTATAAACAGTAAACTCAGTTAATTCCGTTTCTCAATGAATATTAATGCACGTTTTAATATCTGTTCATACCAGATATGGAACTCTTTACTTATTACCATAAACACACTCAAAATAGATGCTTCTCAAGGGTTCTTTAGTAAAGGCAATGGTTCTGTTTCGAACCATGAGTTCCATATAGAACCACTTTGGTTCGTTGCATGGTGGCTGGAGGGTGATCCATTTTTTACGATGTCTATATAGAACCATATACAGCACGTTCTCCATTAATCTGAAGAACCATTTCACCATGCAGAGGACCATTTAAGCATGAAATGGTTCTATAAAGAACTCATGGTTCTAAATAGAGCCTTTGCCATTACTAAAGAACCTGTCTTTTTAAGTGGTTTAAAAAAAGAAACAAAACGTTTCTTCAGTATATTTTAGATCTTGTTTATTTTTTATATTAGTCTGTATTCATATTTTTATATATCATCCTTTTACAAATATTGTATTATTTGAATTAATTATCTTTTCCTTCTGTCGTTTTTCAGCCTTTGTTGAATAGACTTTATATTACTTTGTTTTAGCTACACTGCTTAGAAGCACTTTGAGCTAAATGCTGTCGTGTGAAAGGTGCTATAAGCAGCTTTTATCATCAGCATGACAGCATTTCTGAACTTGTTAGTGGGAAAATCCACCCAAATCAGCAGATTCCTGAAAAAGTTCTTGACCACTCACCATCTCGGATTTGCTTAATGCTCACAACAAATAATGTCATTGTGCACAATAGACAGGGTACAATTTTTATGGTCATTAGTTTCTGACACAAGAGCCATTTTTCTCCCATCAACAAAAATTAAAACACCTTGAGAGCCACAACGTTTTATGTCCATTTTACTGTCTAGGCTGTAAATGTGTCTCAGTGTGCTGAAGTGTTAGTTCAGACTAAAGAATATAAACAAAAACAGACTCTCGTTGCTCTGCTTTCAGCTTCAGCTCAGCTATATCCGCTTTTCTCGCATCTCCAGCAGGAAACTTTTCCACAAACGTAGATCAGTTTCTTGTAAAACGTCTCAGTGTTCGTTATTTACGAGGCTGCCACCAGCTTCTTGTTCGAATTTTCCCGTTCCACTATAAATGTGCCTGAGGTGCCACGATGTAACTGCTGCACCATTAAAGGTGGAACTTGAAACTTAGGAAAAAGCTGGCGAATGAGAAGCGACTTCAGCTTCGCGACTTTTTAGAGTTCATCAGTTTCTCGTTTCAGATTAAACGTATCAGGAAACCAGCTGGAGTGACTATAAACACTGATAAGTCCATTCGTCTCTAAATTATCGATGTTCGTCTTAAATCTCTCTCTTTGCCGTTTCGTAGCTACTAGCTGGGAGAGACTGTCTGCGTTGCTATGGTGACCAGCCGTCTGCGCTGATCTTCAGGGTTAAAGGGTGAATCAGCAGTTCTATATTAACTCCAGCGTTTAAGACCATTTACTGTTAAACTGTGTTGAAGGATCAGCAGAGCTTTATTTTACTGTAAAAGCAACATTTGTCTCCTGCTATAAAACAAATACATGCTTGACAAAAGAATATGGTATATTGTGTAATAAACACCAAAGTGTCAAAGAGCTTTAACAATAAAGATATTCATATTCTCCAAAAATGGAGAACACGCATCTCTGTATCATGAGTTTTGATACTAAAACACACCTTAAACCAACCTAAATTATCGATGTTCGTCTTAAATCTCTCTCTTTGCCGTTTCGTAGCTACTAGCCGGGTGAGACTGTTGTCTGTGTTGCTATGGTGACCAGCAGTCTGCGCTGATCTTCAGTCAGACTGACCTCAACACTTTTGGGTGTGTGTGTTTCAGGTGGGTGGTGGAGGACTGGAGCCCCTGCAGTAAGACGTGTGGTAAAGTGGGTTATCAGGCACGGGTGGTGCAGTGTGTTCAGCCTCTGCAGAATGGCACCAACAGACCCACACACACCAAATACTGCAGCGGAGAGCGACCTGAAACCCGCCAGGCCTGCGGCCCAATTACTTGCCCAGCGCTGTGGAGGACAGGAGCATGGTCACAGGTATGTGTGTCTGAGAGAGAGAGAGAGAGAGAGAGAGAGAGAGAGAGGGAGAGAGAGAGGGAGAGAGGGAGGGAGTACATTGGTCAGAAACTGAAAGAGAAAGTTACCTGTCCAGCACAGTGGAGGACTGAAGCATGGGACCAGTGATGAATGGGGTGTAGGGACAGATAAATTATGCAGTTGTAGTCAATAATTGTACATCTGTATACTGGAACTATAAGGTAGGTGTTTCTAATAAAGTGGCCAGTGAGTGGAAGCACAAGGTAGGTGTTTCTAATAAAGTGGCCAGTGAGTGGAAGCACAAGGTAGGTGTTTCTAATAAAGTGGCCAGTGAGTGGAAGCACAAGGTGGGTGTTTCTAATAAAGTGGCCAGTGAGTGGAAGCACAAGGTGGGTGTTTCTAATAAAGTGGCCAGTGAGTGGAAGCACAAGGTAGGTGTTTCTAATAAAGTGGCCAGTGAGTGGAAGCACAAGGTAGGTGTTTCTAATAAAGTGGCCAGTGAGTGGAAGCACAAGGTGGGTGTTTCTAATAAAGTGGCCAGTGAGTGGAAGCACAAGGTGGGTGTTTCTAATAAAGTGGCCAGTGAGTGGAAGCACAAGGTGGGTGTTTCTAATAAAGTGGCCAGTGAGCGGAGGCACAAGGTGGGTGTTTCTAATAAAGTGGCCAGTGAGTGGAAGCACAAGGTGGGTGTTTCTAATAAAGTGGCCAGTGAGTGGAAGCACAAGGTGGGTGTTTCTAATAAAGTGGCCAGTGAGTGGAAGCACAAGGTAGGTGTTTCTAATAAAGTGGCCAGTGAGTGGAAGCACAAGGTAGGTGTTTCTAATAAAGTGGCCAGTGAGTGGAAGCACAAGGTAGGTGTTTCTAATAAAGTGGCCAGTGAGTGGAAGCACAAGGTGGGTGTTTCTAATAAAGTGGCCAGTGAGTGGAAGCACAAGGTGGGTGTTTCTAATAAAGTGGCCAGTGAGTGGAAGCACAAGGTAGATGTTTCTAATAAAGTGGCCAGTGAGTGGAAGCACAGGATGGGTGTTTCTAATAAAGTGGCCAGTGAGTGGAAGCACAAGGTGGGTGTTTCTAATAAAGTGGCCAGTGAGAGGAAGCACAAGGTGGGTGTTTCTAATAAAGTGGCCAGTGAGTGGAAGAACAAGGTAGGTGTTTCTAATAAAGTGGCCAGTGAGTGAAAAGGTTCTTAAATGGTAGAGCGAGCATCACACTGAACACTCTCTCTACCAGTTAAGATGATCTTAATGGTCAATGTGGGTCGAAGTGGACAGGAAGTCTAGAAACTAGTGAAATAATTTTCTATCTTGCAAGCTCACATTTCTAAGGCTTGAAAAAGACTGAATTGCTTTTTATCCTCTGAGTTCTTGGCGTTTTCTGCGGGAACAGCTGGAGATCTTCATGAGTTCAAACTGAATTTAGCTGATTAGATTGAATTGACCTCATGTGGATTACTGATTAGGCAGGCTACGTAAACCTGGGAGGCTAATGAGCCGTGCTCTCTCCTGCCCTCCAGAAAATGGATTGGGTGGGATTTGTCTGTACCACACATGTGGAAGACAGTAGGAAGAAGATGCTGTGCTGAAAAAGGAGCACATGAGGATGAACAGGTTTGAAGCAAAAACAGTTCTGAGAGTCAAAAAGAAGAGATGTTGTGGGGAGGAGGGTCAGTGTAATGAAAGCTACCTGTCCAGCATAGTGGAGGTAGGTGTTTCTAATAAAGTGGCCAGTGAGTGGAAGTTAAAGGCAGGTGTTTCTAATAAAGTGGCCTGTGCATGGAAGCACAAGCTGAGTGTTTCTAACGAAACAAAAATGCGACTTGAAGGTGTGTGAACTTGAATATTTGTTCAAATATGCTGAGAAATGGCAGCTTCAGCCCGTCCAGCGCAGGTATTTACATACACTGCTGTTAATCAGACAGAGCCTGACAGACTGCAGTGCTTTGGTGTAAAGTGTTTAAAACCATTACATGCAAGTCTAATTAAATATGCAGATGGTGCATATACTCCGAATCCTCGGTGTGCGTTAATATACCTCCTGTTCTGTCTCTGGTGCAGCGGAAGTGGTTCTGTAACCAGTAACCAGTTGCCCTCACTTAGTTCTGCCTACTCCTCCACAGTTTGGTTGAAAGTTCCAGTTTATGCATTTCACTTTAGAATAGTAAGAAAAATGGTCTTTGTTGAAACGTTGAATGCCAATGCCTGAGGTACCCTAGTAACCACTTAGCAACACCCTAGCAATGCCTGAGGTACCCTAGTAACCACTTAGCAACACCCTAGCAATGCCTGAGGTACCCTAGTAACCACTTAGCAACACCCTAGCAATGCCTGAGGTACCATAGTAACCACTTTGCTACACCCCAGCAACACCTGAGATACCGTAGTAACCACCTAGCAACACCCTAGCAACCACCTATCACCCAAGCAATGCCTGAGATACCCTAGCAACCACCTAGCAAGTGCTTAATCTACATATTCACACTGCATTTTCTTCAGGAAATGCACTTTTCTAGTTTTCTGTTTGGTAGTCAGGGTTTTACCCTTAGAAGTTTTTGGTCACATAATCATGACGCACATTTGTTTGGACTGCAACGGAGATTCGATTGGTCAGCCTGATTTTTATAGCATCTGTGCAGCACAGACAGTCGAGCTGGCTCTGTCGTTTCTCACTAATATTAATATGCATGTGTTCGTTTTAATCGTCATGCAGTTTTTGTTCATCAGTAAAATTTGTGAGCAGGCCTTTCGTTTGAATGCGCGGCTAGCTAACGTTAACTGAGCCTTTTAAGCCTTGAGCACTTCATATTATGCAAATTTAACAAAACCCTGGATTTGTTGAAAACACTGAAGCCGCCTGCCATTCTTTTACATGTGTGGCTTGTAGCTACCTAGCATGCTAATACAGGTAATGCAGTGCCTGGCTTCGCTAAAGTTAGCTGGCTGGCTGGGAGTTAGCTTGCTAGTAGAAATGCTCCATCCTCCACAGAGATCACATCTTAACGCACAGCTGCTGCTTATTTGCTGAATTTAACATACAGGGGGCAAAAAACTAAAACATAAAACGTGTGTTGTGCAAAAGTTACAGCGCATTTTATGTTTAATGCTTTTTATCAACATATTGCACTCAAATGAACAGGAACTGTGCAGAAGATGCCGTGATTATGTCCGTTTTCTGTAGAGGATGTTATTTAGAAAATCAACAGTACGTGTCATTTATTAACATGACCCTTATTAATCCCACAGTGGGGAAATTTCACTCTCCGTGCAGTGAAACACCACATACACACTAGGGGGCAGTGAGCACACTTGCCCGGAGTGGTGGGCGGTCCTATCCACCGCGCCCGGGGAGCAGTTGGGGGTTAGGTGTCTTGCTCAAGGACACCTCAGTCATGGACTGTCGGCTCTGGGGACCGAACCGGCGACCTTCCAGTTACAGGGCCGGTTCCCTGACCTCCAGCCCACGACTGCCCCTTTGACTGGGAATTTCAAACTTTGGCCTGCGACTGCGTAACTGTATAACGTGTGTTTCCCCTGCAGTGCTCGGTCACCTGTGGGGAAGGTATCCAGCAGCGGCAGGTGGTCTGCAGAGGGCCCGACAGCAGCAGTGTGGCTGAATGCGAGGGAGAGAAGCCTGTGAGCGTGTCCATCTGCAAACTCCCACCATGCCCAGGTGTGTTACCGTAGCCGCAGTGCCAGATGTGCTGCTAAAATTGGTGCTGGCATAAAAGTCATCAAGAGCACCTCTTTTTATTACTTAAACATGCTAAAAATATTTTTATGTGCGTTATTATTTAAAATGGCTTTAATAATGGAAATATTTTTTTTAAATTCTTAAATTGGTAAATTGTTGCCAAATAGCAACAGTGTGCAACTGTAGCACAGCACCATAAAATAAAATAAAAATCAGCCGTGAAACTCAAATAAAACATCTGTTTAATGAAAACAAGAGCAAACAAATCCAGTTTATACTAATTTATACCTAATATTTACAAATATTGGAAATTAGTCCAGTTATTTTCAAAGTAAGGTAAGAACAACATCATAATAATAATTCCAGGTCCTGTGATGTCATAAGGAATTTTTCCTTTCAAAATAAAAGACCCATTTCCAACAACTAAATAGGTAAACACAGATTTTATATCACTGCGTTTTAGTAAAATTGAAATAAAGTAATTGTTGCCATATGGCAACGCCATGGAGTAGAGGGTTCAATTTAGTTGAAATGGTAGAGTTTGATGCCACCGCACTGCAAAAAATAGTGTCTTGTCAAGTGAAATGAATAATCTCGTGAATAGATCTAGTCAGTATATATAAAATGTCCCATTCTGAGATGGCTGTGCACTGAGTATAAAATTATCTATCTTATTTATTTCTAGTCATTATTTACTTGTTTTAGGTAATATTAATTCAAGTAAAATTAAATTGGCTCATTTCGCCAAATTATCTGCCATTATAGTGAGATAATAAAGCAATAAGCCACAAAAGGCTTGGGGTTACTGCGATTTTATCATGAGACGGGTGTTCGACCTTCGCAGTAGCACGCAGCCTCAAGTGGCTTATTGCTTTTATTAAACGGTGGCCAACATGAAATATCATCAAATCCACAATTTTTCCAAAAATAAGATGAGTTATTATTAATAATAATCGACATAAATATGCATTCCGGCAAGAAATGTAGTTACTTTAGATTTTGGTATCATTGCCTAGCAACTATGGACGCTGAATGAGGAGAGCGTTTGGTCACCCATCACTGTGCACTGCGGTCACTTGATTAACGTTTTGTCATATGACAGTGATCATATGATGGCGCAGTGCTGTTTAATGCAATAACTTTGTCAGCAAATCACAACAGCAAGTCTTATTTGGCACCAATCCAGCGGCGCCACTGTTCTCATACTGGGGCTCAATCTCAAACAGCTCCCTGCTCCCTACATAGTGCACTACATAAGGTGCACCCCTGTCCTTAAAGAGCTCCACTGGCTCCCTGTCAACTACCGGATCCAGTATAAAATCTTACTAACTACATTCAAAGCTCTGCATGGACTTGCTCCCTCTTATATCTCTGATCTCCTTAAGACATACAGTCCTGCTCGCACCCTCCGATCCTCATCAGCTGGCCAGCTCACTCTCCCTCCAGTCCGCTTGTCCACCGTGGGAACTAGAGCCTTCAGCCACTCTGCCCCGTCTCTCTGGAATACCCTTCCTACCCAAATTCGCAATATTGATTGTCTAACTACCTTCAAATCTCGGCTTAAAACCCATCTATTCACACTTGCATACTCCTGATTCCTCATCTTCACTTTTCTCTGTTTGTCTTGTTTCTCGTCTGGTTGAAAGTATTTGAATGTATGTTGATTTGTTTATCTGTTTATTTGTTTTTTGTTTTTTATCCTCTTTTATACTCTACCATTCTTCTTTTAACCGTTGTAAGGTGTCCTTGAGTGCTTTGAAAGGCGCCATTACTAAATAAAATGTATTATTATTATTATTATTATTATTAAGGGTTTAAATACTGGATCCTGCAGCCCAGCAGAGCAAACTACAGCTCAGAAATGATCAATCGGGACACATCCACACTTGATAAATGATGCACTGTTTGGCAGGAGAGGCTAGAACTTTTATTCTTTCATAGCTAGAACACTGTTTAGGCAGTATGGAGCCGTATGAGACTGAGCCTGGGTTTGATGCGACTGCCTGAAACACAGACATTTGAAGCGTGAAGATCATTCAAGTGACATTTTTTAGACTTTTACGCTTTTACGCCTGCTGACCAGCCTAATTCTAGTTAAGAACATAAGTCGTCAGCCCCTCAGTTTAAACAATAAGTGGGTTCAAACTTCATCAGGTCACTCGGTGCTCCATGTGAGCAACATGAGAGTCAAGGATTAATCCATTAACAGCGCAAGGGTGTTTCCATGCCGTGGAGCAGTGATACAGAGTTCAGTCGCTGTGAGGTGCTCATAGGTGTGGTTATACAGTGGATTTTACAATAAAATCAATAAAATTAACTAAGCAAAAATGTTTAGAACCGAGTTAAATTAAGCTTACAACAATCTTAACAGGAGGATTATCACATTTATTGGCTCCGTTTAAGATCATTTCACTTGACAAGAAGCAATTTGCTTGTTTCATGAAACTTCTTTCACAGTTGCAACTGCGTATCAAACAAGTTTCAAGTGAGTTGCCAGAGGGTTTTAGATTAAGCAGGACAACCAAAGTTTAGTTTGATGTAAGTTTCAAGCCACTAAAGTTGCATGAAATGATCACAGCGTTTTCATCAGCCTTAAATCTTCTGGTTGTTGACATCTGGTTGTATTTTGCAGGAGAGCCGTCATTCCCCCCTCCAATCGTGGACTTTATGGACAACTACACTATTGATGGGGAGGATTTAGCCAACGCACCTCTGAATAAAATCTCAAGTGAGTCACTTTTGCCAGTGGAATAGTATCAGGGTTTGAATTGAGGGGGCTGGAGGGGTCCCATAAGAGTAAAGAGTAAATCGTCCTGTTAGCAGCTGCGACGTACGCCAACATATCGCTGCTGTTGGAGTGAAACCTTGTACCTCCATTTTTGTTGATTTCTGTTTTTGACATAAGTTGAAAATACTTGTTGTCCCTTACATTGTCTGTAAATTTCACGATTAATGGGCCAAAAGAAACGGCCCAAAATTACTTGGAAATAATTCTGCTTCCACTGACTTACATTAAAAGTAAGGTGTGTTTTTTGCTTCTCCTGTAAAGTTACTGTTTTGGTGATACATGGTTTTGTTCCAATAGCAGCGAAATACATTTTTGTTAGCAGGAAGTTTAATTTTAGGCTGCCTAAGAACATGCAGTGGTTCTTGTGCAAGAACCAACACATGACCAGAATTTTACTGAGTTATACACTGATTTTACTTCTAATGGGACCCACAAGACCTGCCAAAATCAAAAATCAGACAGCTAAATCATTTTTATACTGAAAGCCCAGTTCCAATAAAGTAAGGACAGAAGGTAAAATGCAAAGAAAAAAACAAAGCAAGGATTTGTAAATTCAATTTTCAATAAAAGCGCAATATATTTAATGTTTTACCTTTAACTTCATTATTTTTTGTGAATTTACACTTTTCAAACTGATGCTTGGGGACAGTTGGGATGGGTTAAGATGAGAAATGCTGTGAAATGTTCCAAAAGATATCTTACATAGGTGATACAGGTATGAAAGGAGCATCCAGGAAAGGCTGAGTCCTTTCTGAGTGAGGACGGGTCGGAGCGACTTTTCCAAAAAGTGCATGGTTTAAGATAGTTTAATAGTTTAAGAACATGTTGCTCAATGAGTTTCAGCAAGGATTGGGGGTATTTAACACTCTGGGGTCCATGAACTCACCCACATATCATAGTCGACATCTCTGTGTCTCTATCTTTGTGAATAAAACAGTTCAAACCCTTCCTGAATCTGTAGAGCCGCCCTTTCCATTCCATCTTATCACGAGATCCTACAAGACTCACATCCGGAGTTATGAGCCTATGAAGAGGGGCTGAGATGCATGTCATCTGCCTCTCACCGTGTGGAGCCGCTGGATTTGTGTGTCCGTCTACATTCTGTGTGAAACTGACCGACAGACACTCAGGAGCTCACTAAGGACTGACCGTCACGCCGGAAACCCTTCATTCTTCATTCAGTCCACATCGGAGACTCGTGTGAAACGGCGTCAGAGAGTTTCCAGCTGCTGAAGCTGCTGCGGCGGGTTTGGAAAGTAGTGATGAAGATGAGGATCGGGTTCTATGAAGAGCCTTTAAAGGAGAGTTTAAGAAGAGATGATCGAGGAAATGACCTCATAGCACAGGGGGTCAATTTTACAGTGCAAAATATTATCAAAAGTCTCAGGGAGTCAAGACAAATCTGTATGCATGAGGGCTCTCCTAATGGAATAAGACACACTAAGGCCCAATTCCAGTTCTTCTTTTTACCCCTACCCCCTTGTTTTGGAGTGTCACCCCTTGGAACTGAGCTACAGGGCAGTGGTTGAGATCTTCCCTCTGAAATGAGCCCCTCTAATAAAAGAGCATCTCTTCATTAACGGCTACTAGCGCCGCTCTGTAGGCGACCCTGCCCGTCTGCAGGGACAGCAGAGGAGGGGAAAGTTCAGCTCCTCACTGCTGGGCTTTAGTTACATTTAGGGATCATACGCCTTCAAAGAGGGGGGCAGTTATTTATTATCACCCCCCCTAATTCTTCAGTGATGTGAAGCTGAATCAGAGATTCTCCAGGTTCTTGTTCAAACTTTCCCGTTCCACCTTAAATGGAGCAGCAGTTACATTCTGCATTCTCAGAACTGCTGGACTATTTAAGGTGGAACGGGAAAGTTAGCTGGCTAGCTACCAAGACATTAGATATTAGTGAATTTTTTATGCTTGTTATGAAGAAAAATGACCAAAATACACTGAACCGACATTAAACTGGGATAAAACGATGGTTATCGTCGTTTTTTAAACGAGAAATTTCTCATATTTGGGTTTCTTTGGTCTCTTCTGCTCCTCTTCGCCCTACCCATTTATCTCACCTTAAATTGGGACACCCTACTCCTGGACGTGAACGTGCAAAACAGAGGGGTAGGGCTAAGTGGTCCCTAAGTGGTCCTCAGGGATGTTTCTGGAGAGCGTTTTCGTGCCCCCACTCTGTTTTAGGTCAGTAATGGTGGAGCTTTTGGAAGACGCTCTGCAGGGTGGAGCCTTTAAAAGCTCAGTTTTCAGTTCTTGTCGACTTGTGGAGCTTTTGGAAGACGCTCTGCAGGGTGGAGCCTTTAAAAGCTCAGTTTTCAGTTCTTGTCTGTTTTTGTCTGTTTTTGAAAATGCTGATATTTACTGCTAATTGGCGAGTGGTGAATATGCTTTACGTCTGACACCAGCAGCTTCCATGGGCTTCGTAATATCAAGTTGGTCCCACTGTATATTTAGGGGTCCAAGCACAAATTGCTGAAACCCCATTGTAATTGTTAGGATTGTACTTCATCTTCTTCTTTTTCTACCCTGAAACGAATCATGCAGACTCAAGTTCAGCCCAATGGGCCTGGTGGTGGCGCTATAGCAAAGCTTTGTATGCTTAGGGCCGGCAATTCTGTACTGTATGTAACAGAGACAAAATTCCTTCTTCTCCTGATTACTTATTTCATGTTGTACAAAACAGCTGTTTTGCCCATATTGAAAATCTCTATAGATTTTAAGGTTATTTGCATTTAAAAAATTGCATTTTTTTGCATTTTATGCAAATTTGCACACACTTTTGAGAGCGCGCCAGTCCCTGAGTTTTCACACAATCTGCACAAATCTATTATCATTAGAAGCCCAAGAAGCTGAACTTTAATAATTAAAAAAAATGCTGAAATTTAATCACTGCCTATCATCCAGACCCCACCCGAAAAAACTCTAACTCAAAAACACATTAACTGATTGTTATGAAACTTCGTAGGCCTGTTCGATATGCCAGTCGTAAACGATCTTTAGAGTTTGGTGCAACTGCATCGCTAGGTGGCGCTATAACAAGCAAAAAAGTGTTACACAACCAAAGGTTGTCCGATTGACCTGAAAATTGGCCTGTTGCTACGAGGTGCTGTGTTGGACCAGGATCTATGAGACTGATGTCATATTTGAAAAAATATGGACACCATGGACCAATCAGGGCAACATTGTTGGGCGAACTTGCAAAGCAAGCTTGGATGCTGCTAATTCCAGCTTGCAGCTATATTGTCTCTAATAACTGTGTAGTTACATGTAAACATATGCTACAACTACTAATGATGTAGTTACTGTTACAGATGGATTACAGAAGCACACTTTATGTAATTACATGTGTATCAACTTCAGTTTTGTCTCATGTAATTACATAAGTGTATCTAATTAGTTGTAATAGTTAAACAAGGGTAATGCATAAATGTAATTACATTCGTAATCAGACTGGAACAGAGGTAAAGTAAAGGGAAGTATGTAATAACCTACATTAAGGCATTGTTTACACTGTATCTGCCAGCTTTCCTCACATTCAGCGAGCATTTATGTTGCCAGTGCTGTGACACTGTAACCAGTTTCAGCTTTAAACCAGTCTGTAATGTGACAGAACAGTAAACGCCCCCTTATATTAACATGTAACTGTACCTACATATCAACTACACAGGACCTGTCCACTTATTTCACAGTGGAACTTTAACACTACAGCAAAGTTCCCGTGTAGAAGATACACTGGTGTAACTGCATGAGGCAAAACTGAAGTTGATACACATGTAATTACACAGGCTGTACTTCTGTAACAGGGACTAATTCATCAGTAGTTACAGTGTTGCATATGTTGTTCATGTGTAACTACATAGTTATTAGAGACATTTAATATGATCTGGGACCATCGGGTTTGATTGCATGATGTTGGCGACCTCACGGACTAATTCTTTTATCTTGGTCAGACTTTATTTGGACAGGTTTTCTATTAATGTTCAAATTATTTGCCAACTATATGTTGAAACAGAGTGGATGTGTTTATGTTTACGAAAGGATATGGTTATATTTCACTAAGGTCAATCAAATTCACAGAAAACCGAGCATAATATCCTCATCGTTATGTCTCTCTCTGTCTTTCAGACGAGCCGTGTGTGGGTGACAAATCTATATTTTGCCAGATGGAGGTTTTGGCGCGGTACTGTTCGATCCCCGGCTACAACAAGCTGTGCTGCGAGTCCTGCAGTAAGAAAATGGGCGCTACCACGCCAGCACCAGGCCTGTACTCCTCCGCCTCGGTGCAGCCCGAGCTGAGCCTCCCTACCCAGCCGCCCACCTCCAGCCCCAAGCCCCCCATTCTGTCGACTACGCCACCTCCGCTAACCCATGCCGCTAAAGGTAATGCTAGGAAACCACGCTCCACTGCGCCAGGTCTAACCGCAGCTGCCATGAGCTCCAAACCGGTCAGCGTTTCTCCGGCTGAGGAGGTTTCTACCAAGCTGCTGTCCTCTGGTTCACCTCTACCTCCAGCACAGAGCACTAGCGCTAGCTCCACCGCTAGCGTTAGCACCACCCGTTTGCCCTCTCAGGACTCGGACGGGAAGAAGGAGAAAGCGAAACCTCGAAACAGCACTTTAGCCTCGCCGACCTCAGTCCAGACAGGCAGGAGAGACTCGCCCAACAGGAACTTACCGGTGGTCACATGAACATGACCGTGCTGCTTAGCATCGCTGCTGCCTGACTGGTGCCGACTGTTGTCTCATGCCATCACCTCTTGGACGTTGATTTGTTGTTCTGTTTTTGGTGCCATGGACTTGTAATGGGTTACCTCAGACCGTTAACCGCATCTCCAGCCAGGTGAAACTACATTATTACCTGTTAGAACCTCATCTCCCAGCATCCTCTGCAGTACGTGAGAAATGGAAATAAGGAACCGGCAAAAAATGTAAAAGGTGCTGTAATTTTAAAATGACTATGAGTAACGTGTTGAAATGCAGTGACTGCTTTGCTCCGATCTACAACTACCAGCGTAGGCCGCTCTCCCAGTGAGCGATCACTAAGGACGCACCCAAACCGCAGAAAAGCACAAAATTAGGTACAGCCTTTTAAAATGATTTCATTTAGCTTAAAATAGAAATATATCTTAATCTTAAATATATACACTGATCAGGCATAACATTACCATCCTCTAGTCCTTCATCAGTGCCCACAGGATAGTTTTGGTTGGTGGACTATTCTTAGTCCAGCAGCGACACTGAGGTGTTTAAAAACTCCAGCAGCACTGCTGTGTCTGATCCACTCGTACCAGCGCAACACACACTAACACACCACCACCACGTCAGTGTCACTGCAGTGCTGAGAATGACCCACCATGCAAACAGTACCTGCTCTGTGAGGGTCCATGGGGGTCCTGACCACTGAAGAACAGGGTAACAGAGTATCAGAGAAACAGATGGACTACAGTCTGTAACTGTAGAACTACAGAGTGCAGCTGATGAAGTGGACAGTGAGCGTAGAAACGAGGAGGTGGTCATGATGTTAGTAAGTAAATCTTAAATTTCATTCAAAATATAAATGAAACGCTAAATTTATTCATGCAGTCTGTTCTTGTTTGTCAGTTTTGGCCAAGATTTTTCGGTGCATCAGTAGCGATCGCTGCACTGAGCTCATTTGGAGCTGTTATCTTAAGCCCATGCTCTGTTGCTATATCGGTGGTATCTGTAGCTGCTGTACTGCGATGGGAGGCTCCGTCACGACCACTGACCAAACCTACACAACTGTTCTGATGCCAGTAGAGTAGCAGTCATCGGGCTGCGTAGGAGCTGCGAGTAGGTGCAGGTATGGAAGGTCTCCTTGGTGCTCTTATTGTTAACATTGCTTCCTAAACTTCCTCATTCACTACGAACGATGCTCAACGGACCGAAACCCTTACGATTTACGTTTTACCTGTGAAGTTACGCACGTCACGTACAATGCATGAACCATGCTCTCTTTGTGGAACTCAAATATGCTTTAAAGTGTAAAAGTAGGTTCTGAATTTTCTTTTTAAAGTGCTGTTTTTCAAGTGATATTGTATATAGTGTAAATTTGAGTAGCTTGAGATTTGAAAGCATGTAGAGTACGGAGGTGATCCTGGGCAGGCTCTGAGGTGTGGGTCCGGCAGGGGTCAGTCTGGCGGCTGTGCGTCATCTCCCACTTACAGTTTAACCATTATTGTTTATTGTATAGTTATTGTATATACATGAATGAGAGCTTTAAATGTTAATATTTATTAAATTTTTAAGTTGTAGGAAGATGAAATACATGTAAATATACATGTTGAAAAGAAATGTGGAGTGTTGATTTATTGTTTTTTTTGTTTGTTTATTTTGTATAAAAATGGAATTGTGTGTTATTTATTGCTAATGTTTGATTGTGTCTGTTGGCACTACAGTAGTTCACACTCCCCGGCTACTGTATGCCCTTAATCTGCTTTTAGTGGGATATTTTTGGGTTATTTCAATGTATATAATATATCTGGCCTGACCAATTATAACCAGGTAGTAGAAGTACAGTGCAGGTGTTTCTAGTAAAGCGGCCAGTGAGTGGAGGCACAAGGTGGGTGTTTCTGATAAAATGGCCAATGTAGCGGAAACACAATTTAGGTGTTTCTAATAAAGTGGTCAGTAAGTGAAAGCTCAAAATAGGTGTTTCTAATAAAGTGGCCAGTGAGCGGGAGTTCAAAGTAGGTGTTTCTATTAAAGTGGGCAATAAGTAGAAGCACAAGATGGGTGTTTCTAATAAAGTGGCCAGTGTAGTAAAGGCACAAGGTAGCTGTTTCTAATAAAGTGGGCAGTGTAGCGGAAACACAATTTAGGTGTTTCTAATAAAGTGGCCAGTGAGTGGAAGCTCAAAATAGGTGTTTCTAATAAAGTGGCCAGTGTAGTGGAAGCACAAGGTGGGTGTTTCTAATAAAGTGGCCAGTAAGTGGAGGCACAAGGTAGGTGTTTCTAATAAAGTGGCCAGTGTAGTGGAGACATTAAATCATCTAAATCAACATGAGATCTTAGCACTGCGTCATTAAACAGGACATTATAGAAACAGGACATCAATGCAAAGTGGAAAGTCACCTGAACAGATCGTGCCACTGTATGGGAGTCATAATGTCTGCTAGACTCATCTGGACCACCGCCAATCATCCCTGTGTGTTCTTCAGGGCTGACTTGATTGAGGCGGGCAGTGGAGCTGGACCTTGTGGAACTGAGGGTAAACTTTTAATCAGAAACTATTGCGAGGTGATGAAACTCTGAGCTTCTGGGTCACCTCATTCAGGCTGGTCAGTAATGTGGATGGCAGTTTTGAGCTCATATGTAGATTCGTTATATTAAAAACACTATGACGCTTTTTCATCCTTAATAATAATAATAATAATAATAATAACTTGCTGCTGTTTCCTTTGGCTTTATTTGTGTTCCCTTCACAGGAAGCTGCTTGTTGAGAAAATAAGAGTCCTGAACGTAAGTGTAAAAAGAAGCGTGATACAAATATTATTTTAGCTCAGTTATTCATGCAGCCTTGTAATATTTTCCCATGTTTTAGGTGCATTAGTTCATAGTTTCACCAGATCTGAGACCATGGCGATGGTTTCCCCGAGTCGTTTAGCTTGAGGAATGAGGCCATTCTGACTCTGAGGTCTGAGGATGTCCTAAAATGTACCCCGTAGCCCTGCCTAGTGCTAATTAGCATATATTTGCATGTTGGTCAACTTGAAAATGAAAAAGCAATTGGGAAATAAAAAAGTAAATCTCCAGCAGGTGGCGCAGATGATCGTTTGCATTTACCTTTTTACTCTGACGTGTAAAGCACATAATCGAAATTTTCGAATTTCGAAAAGAAATTTTCATTTTTTCAGATATGCATCCTATTTCTATGAAAAAGAAATGAGTGTAAACATTACATTTAGATTTTAATTTTAACACATATTACACATTCCATGAAGAACAGCCAAAGCAAAAGTGAAGCTTGGATTTGTTTTCTCTGTTAGCTTTTACATTTTAGATTTGGCCATGAAATACCAGAATAACGACTAAAATGAAATGACAAATAGCTGTTTTAAATTTATTTTTATTTTTCTCTTATGTGCTCGTGTTAAAAGTGAAATTGCAAACGGAGGTGTTCCGTGTCATTTTCATATTGGCAGGATATTTGCACAGAGGTTTGGAAACAGAAATGGCAAGTTTGGATTTACATGTTATTGTTTTCATTTGAATTTCTTTTTTGGCCGGATTTGCCTCCCATAGCAGCTGTCCCTGGAGATGTCCCAGCTTTTAGCCGTAAATTAAAAACACACGGGAAAGTTCTAAGAAAGACCTGCAGCAGAGTGGACGGGCAGGTGTCTCACGCTGTTCTTGTTTTGTCCAGCAGAGGAGGCTGCTGCTTCTATCTACTGACCACTTCTACCACTTTCTCGCCTAGTTTTACAGAACACTGCTGTGTAAAACTCAAACAGAAGGCAGCAAGTATCAAGTGAGACCACAACATCTCCACAAACATCTTCTCAAGTCGCAAGGTGACCCAGGGGTTAAAGCAGGGGTGGAGTTACGGGACTCGACTTGGGTATGATTTTCTCGCATGGTTTACGAAGTTATTTAGTGTACGCAGTTTTATCAGTCGGCCTCTAACGTAGTTTATTACAGAACAGCAGTTATCACGACCAAAATACGTGAACCTAAAACTTCCCCCCATTTTTGATTTCATAGATAAAAGCATTGGATATTTAATGATATATTGACCACCAAACTGGAATGTCCCTGGTTTTCATTTCAGAAACCTGGTCACTTTAACTTTCTCTAACACTCTGCTAACCACCAATTGGCTGCCCAGTAAACCCTGAACAAAAAGCCAGTGGGCCACCAGCATAAAAACTGATGTCTCAGAGAGCAAAAGTCAAGTGACTGTGGTTGGAGTGATAGAACGCCGAAATCAAACCTGTCCAGTGGTGTTTAGGACGGTAGCACTTTGACTAAGCTCACCTCAGTCATGGACTGTCCGCTCTGGGGATCAAACCATCAACCTTCCGGTCACAGGGCCAGTTCCCTAAAATCCAGCCCACGACTGCCCAGACTAGCCTCATGAGTCCATGCCTGCATTGATTGGCACAATATGGCCATGTGAACTAGGCTCTAAGGTGAAAAAGAGGGTCTTTTGGGGCAGTCGTGGGCTGGAGGTCAGGGAACCGGCCTTGACAGTCCATGACTGAAGTGCCCTTGAGCAAGACACCTAACCCCCAATTGCTCCCCGGGCGCCGTGGATAGGGCTGCCCACCGCTCCGGGCAAGTGTGCTTACTGCCACCTAGTGTGTGTATTCACTAGTGTGTATGTGGTGTTTCACTTCATCTTCTTCTTCTTTCGGCTGCTCCCTTTAGGGGTCGCCACAGCAGATCATCTGCCTCCATCTTGCCCTATCCACTGCCTCCTCTACTTTCACACCAACCATCTCCATGTCCACCTTCACTACATCCATAAACCTTCTCTGAGGTCTACCTCTTCTCCTTCTACCGGCAGCTCCATCTCCAACATCCTTTGCCCAATATATCCACTATTCCTCCTCAACACATGTCCAAACCATCTCAACCTGGCCTCTCTGGCTTTATCTCCAAACTGCTCCACCTTCACCGTCCCTCTGATCTGCTCATTTCTAATCTTGTCCATCCTGGTCACTCCCAACGAAAATCTCAGCATCTTCATCTCCGCCACCTCCAGCTCAGCCTCCTGTCTTTTAGACAGAGCCAAAGTCTCCAAACCAGACATCATAGCAGGACGCACTGCTGTCTTGTAAACCTTCCCTTGGATGGGTTAAATGCAGAGGTGGAACTTTAGGGCAACATTTTGCTGAGGACCTCTTTGATTCTGACTTACCCAAAGTGGAGGACCAGTCAGAGCGGATGGGTTTGTTTACATGGTGGAGAAGAAGACGGTCAGACGTGAGTTCAAATGCATTTGTTTTCTTTGATCTTGTTACAGAGCCATACACGCATTTACACAGGAGAGGTGGGAGGTTGTGAAGTGGTTTCCATGTGGACAATTTTAAGTAGCATTTTGGAGATTTTTGAAGATCCTCTTATCTGATATTATGCAAGCTTCCAGCTCATTTGCCCTCTCTAATTCCTCTCAAGACCTTGACACGGCTATGACTCAAGCTATTAAGGAGAAAGGCCAACCATTAAGAGATCCTGAAGTCTTTGTGGAAAAGCAGCTCTGGCTCTTACTGTGCTGTGACAGACTGTAGCTTCACAGGTTCAAGAAGAAGAGAACCAGGCCGTAAACTGCAGCAGTCAAAAGTTTCTTAAATGCTTGATATTTGTGACGAAGTTTCAAACATTTGTAAATGTCAACATCTCAGGTGGCTCCTCATGAAGCTGCTTCGGAGTACACCAAGCCAAAGGGAGTCCGAAGAAAACTCTAAACCAGAATCTACGTGAGTGATCTCTGTTAAAAAACTTTTTCACAGAAGTAGAACAGTTTCTTGTAAAATGTCTCTTGTGTGTTGCGCTGGTCTGAGGGGATCAGACACAGCAGTGCTGCTGGAGTTATTAAACACTGTGTCCACACACTGTCCACTCTATTAGACACTCCTACCTTGTCGGTTCACCTTGCAGATATAAAATCAGAGACGATAGTGTTACTGCAGTGCTGAGAATGACCCACCACCCAAACAGTACCTGCTCTGTGAGGGTCCATGGGGGTCCTGACCACTGAAGAACAGGGTAACAGAGTATCAGAGAAACAGATGGACTACAGTCTGTAACTGTAGAACTACAGAGTGCAGCTATACAGTAAGTGGAGCTGATAAAGTGGACAGTGAGCGTAGAAACAAGGGGGTGGTCATGATGTTACGGCTGATCATGTGTTTATTACCTTCCTCTAAAAGTCCAGCCCAAACAGTCCACCCAGCTGCAGGACAAAGACAGATCAGGTTGAGCTTAGCAGCTTCAGAGCTTCGAGTTTGGTGGAAAATAAGACACTGAGGCAGGGATGAGGTTCATGTTGAATGTTTCTTTATTCCTATATCAAATGCTGCGCCACGTTTTAGACCCAGTGACTTGTCTATAAAGTGGCCTTTTGCATGGTTATAATACTTTTTGCTATTTCGGGCTATTTTGCATTCATTGAAATCCATTCCAAAGAGTTGACTTGGTAAGAAACTGTTCTTTTAGGTACATCTTGAGCTTCACATCATCCTACACAGTCTCTGTACCTGCACTCAGTAAATACAGAAATAAACCTTGATCTAGTAGAAACTGAGTGCTAGCCGTCACTTCTTGACTGGATTAAGGACAAATCCACTCAGCATCACGCCTGCAACAGAAAGCAGTGAATGGGCTGAGGTTCATGCTAAAGTTGCACTTAAAGCCAAACCAAGTTTGGCAGTTCCCCAACCCCCCCCACCCGAGTCTTCTGAGTTTCTATGGAATGTCGATGATGGAAAATAGTGGAAAATCTGGAATAATGAGATTTCTTTGGGGACTATTTTGCCGCACAGCGCCCTGCATGTCTCCCTCCACCATGAATGGAGTTGAAGTTCTCTAAACTCTCATAAAACAGCGTCTCAGTCATCAGGCAGTGAATTCAGAACCAGCTCATGTAGGAACTTTCTGAGAGGAGCTTTTAGAGGGAGACGTCTGGTTCCTATCACCACCACTGTGAACCACTCTAACTGTGCAAGTTTTTCAAGAGTGCAGAACCGCTCTGAATGACTCTCTTTACATCTTAACTGTTTAATTGTGCAGGATATTTTGCAAAATTGGTGAAATTTCCCATTATATACTTCTTCATATATGATATATGAAGAATCAATTATTGGATTATTTTTTTAATGACCCCTTACAGTCCAAATTAGATTAAAATAAGGGCACATGCAGTTTTAAATGTACACAGATTTCATATGAAGCTACAGGTGTGACCAGTCCTCCTAAAGCTCCTCATCCACAGGTACCGTTCCAACACTAATCTGTCACACCTGCTGCAGCGAGTCAGGGTCTCTGAGCGTGTGAATACGGGGGCAGGTGTGTTAGATTAGGTGCTGGATCAGGTTCAGGTTCAGCCGCCTCTATTTTGGACCCTGGTGTGTGGGGTGTGTTTGATTGATGCCGGCGGATCAGGCGAGTCTCAGTGCTCAGTGGTGTGTCCTCACTCTGCAGGGTGTTTTCTGAAAAGGTCATGGTCTCATGAGTGAATGTTGGTGACAGCTGCAGGCTCGTGCCCCCCCGCTGCCAGGCGCCGCCGCAGGTGCTTGGTGAAGTCCAGCTGAGCTCGTGGGAGAGCCTGGTTCACCAGAGATTTAGGAATCCAGCCCTGCGGAGGAGAGTAGACAGTCTGCACAGGGGTGGCCAAAAATGTTTGTGGTGGGCCGAGGGCCAAAAAGACAAAAGGTTCTAGGTCAAATTCGGGTTTGGAAAATGCGACTTCCTATCATTTTTGTCCAAAATAAGTTCAGTGATACTTTTTTAATCCCACAAACGGGGAAATTCCACCTCCACATTTAACCCATCTGTGAAGGGAAACACCACATACACACTAGTGAGCACACACACACACTAGGGGGCAGTGAGCACACTTGCCCGGAGCGGTGGGCAGCCCTATCCACGATGCCCAGGGAGCAATTGGGGGTTAGGTGTCTTGCTCAAGGGCACCTCAGTCATGGACTGTGGACTGTGCTGGGGATCGAACCGGCGACCTTCCGGTCACAGGGCCAGTTCCCTGACCTCCAGCCCACGACTGCCCCCATATCTCCACCTAATATCTCCATTGTTGACGATGTTTAGTTTTCTGTGTAATTTGAGACACTGTCCTGTACATTGTGTGAAAATGTAATGATTGGACCAATAGAAATCATCAAATAGAAATGCTCCCAAATTATTTCAAATAAAATCTCAACTTACATTGTTTGTGCCCTCTTCTGTAAAGTTACCATCTCGAAAATACACGTTGTTCTTTAGACAGTGGGGATATGTTTTGTTACTGAAAATACTTCTAAATACAATCTTAGAAGAAAAATGAAGTCTGTAAAAATAAATAAATAAATAAATAAATGTTTTTTGGGCACTGAAGCAACTTTCTGGCAGGCCAAAACGACGAATGCCACTGTGGACCTACTTATACGGTGGCCAATGTGATTCTATTCAAAATACAGTTCAAAAGACTTCGTAAACTCATAAACACAGAAAACACTTTCGCTAAAATGGGTAACACTTTATTTGAAGGCTACCTACATAAGGGCTTCATAACACATTAATAAGCACTGAATAATGCGTTTATGAAGCACTACTTGAACATTTATTAAGTGCTTATGTCGGTTCTCGCAACCTGACTTAAGATGGTTTATGAAATAAATGACATTATAGTGACATAATAAGAATAAACGTTTAATATATTTACAGCACTAAATATATTTAAACCCTATACATAATTACATCAATCATCTTATCCATGCCACAGAGGGAAGAGGGGGGGTTTCCAGGCATATTTCACCTCATATTAATACATTGTCGTCTTAAGAATGCTGACATATATAGTTCTGTACTATATGTATATGAAAATGATTGCATATAGAACCTTTAACAGTCACAGAACCATTTACATGATCATAGGGTTTAATATGATCTAATATATACTAATCATGAAAAGCTTCGTCAGATCGATGGAGAATGGGACGTAGATGGTTCTACATAGAACCTTTTTGAAAAGGGTTCTATATAGCGCTATTCTTCAAGGGCTCTTTAGTAAGGAAATGGTTCTATAGAGAACCATGAACACTCAACTGAAAGGGTTCTTTGCATCATAAAAGGGTTCTTCAGACTGATGGAAAAAGTGCCCGAATGTGCTAGTGACAGTTCTCTATAGAGCCAGAAAGGGTTCTTCCATCGTTAAGGTGTCAAGCTTGTAACAATAAAAGAACCGTATGGGGTGCTCTTTAAAAAAGGCTCTATATAGAACTCTCTATAGCACACTGATGCACATTTTCATTAGACTGAAGAACCCTTTCGTGATGCAAAGAACCATTTAAACATGCAAAGGGTTCTTTGAATGTTTATGGTTCTGCATAGAACCATTTTCTTTACTAAAGAACCCTTGAAGAACCACCTTTTTTAAGAGTGTAGAAGATTTTTTCGATGAATTGGCAAATACACAAAATTGGTCTAGATTATGCCGTCTGTTCTTATGCCGTTCTAATGTTTGTTTTGGCTGTAAACAAACGTTACTGCATGTAAATGAGCCACAGCAGTAAAGAGAACCGGACTGTTCCCTGATGGAGGCTCTAGTGTTGTGTACATTAGAAAAAACAGCCGTACCTTCACATCCATATTGAGGAGCCAGGTAAACCTGCTCTTTCCTGCGCAGTTGGCCGAAGGCTGGATAATGATGCAGGTGGGGCCGTCCTCCGCTCTGCAAACAAACAAACAAACAAACAAACAAACAAACTCTCATAAATCACATATTTGCATTGAAGCTTCCCTGCTTGGCATTAATCACTGTGTGGTCAGTTGAGCCCCTGCTAGCCTTGGAGTAAAATGCATAGCAGGTCTGTGTATTCGGCGTTGACATATCAAGTCCTGTCAGTCCGCTGGAGATTGATTCAGTTTCCTTGATTAATTTTTTAAAACTGATTGATTTTATGCTCAATAAGCAGAAAAGGTCACTTAAATTCACTTTAAAGGTGGAGATTAGGGTGTTCCTGGCCACTTTATTAGAAACACCTACCTTGTGCTTCTGCTCACTGGCCACTTTATTAGAAACACCTACCTTGTTCTTCCACTCACTGGCCACTTTATTAGAAACACCCACCTTGTTCTTCCACTCACTGGCCACTTTATTAGAAACACCCACCTTGTTCTTCTACTAACTGGCCACTTTATTAGAAACACCTACCTTGTGTTTCTACTAACTGGCCACTTTATTAGAAACACCCACCTTGTTCTTCTACTAACTGGCCACTTTATTAGAAACACCCACCTTGTTCTTCTACTAACTGGCCACTTTATTAGAAACACCTACCTTGTGTTTCTACTAACTGGCCACTTTATTAGAAACACCCACCTTGTTCTTCTACTAACTGGCCACTTTATTAGAAACACCTACCTTGTGTTTCTACTAACTGGCCACTTTATTAGAAACACCCACCTTGTTCTTCTACTAACTGGCCACTTTATTAGAAACACCTACCTTGTGTTTCTACTAACTGGCCACTTTATTAGAAACACCCACCTTGTTCTTCTACTAACTGGCCACTTTATTAGAAACACCTACCTTGTGTTTCTACTAACTGGCCACTTTATTAGAAACACCCACCTTGTTCTTCTACTAACTGGCCACTTTATTAGAAACACCTACCTTGTGTTTCTACTAACTGGCCACTTTATTAGAAACACCCACCTTGTTCTTCTACTAACTGGCCACTTTATTAGAAACACCCACCTTGTTCTTCCACTAACTGGCCACTTTATTAGAAACACCCACATTTTGCTTCCACTAACATGGCCATTTTATCAAAAACACCAAACTAGTGGCAAATACAGCTATCAAGTAATACGCTACACCCCACCAATTAGCATGGTGCTAACATGCATGCTTAAATTATCAACCACTCAAGCTGTGCGGAATTATTTAATAATCTCGTATCAATAATCAACGTAATTATGTGGTTTCTGACACATGTCTGTATAGCTAAAAACAACAATGTATACAGTTTGCCTGGCGCTAACTTGCTTACATAAGCTTCCGTTACTGGTTAGCTACATTAGCCTAGTTAAATTAAAGGCCCTAAATGAAGCTGTGCCTGTTGTGCAGGTGGGCAGACGGGTACCTGACGAATCCTGGCTGAGGGGGGAGGGTCTCCAGGTGAGTGGGAGCTCCACCCAGGTAAATGCACTCTGCCGTCTTTAGTGAATGCCTAACGCTCAGGAAGTCCCTCTGACCGATCAGGTTCCCCACCGTCTCTGCTGACACCTCATGCGTTACCGTGGTTTCCTTGCCTATGTGTTTCAGAACCTGTAAAGTCCATCAATAAAGCATCATTAGGTCCTGAAAGGATTCCCATAATGCTCGCTTCTGAAAGACAGTAGAATGGAGCAGATTCTCCAAAACATTTCTGAAACGTCGCCTGAGAGGAGCACCTGCATCTCCAGAGAGCATTCAGACTAGACCTGGATGTAGCACGGCCCGCCTTACGGCGCCGAGATGATAGCAGTTAAAATAAACATTAGCATTTCTGTTATGAAAGTATTTTTGATCTGTAAATGTCGTCATGAGGCTCAACAAGAGAACCTGGACTGCACTACAGAAGTGCGTTAGACTGTAATGCTGAACGCTCCTCTTCACTCCTGCAAGACATTTACAGAATCTCTCCAGGATACAAGAACAGAGGATTTTTAACCCTGAAGCTTTTGCACATCTATCACAAAGATGAAACCGGACTCTACACAGACTTTTTTATATATGTATCCAAGTCAATCAGGCTGTAATCCTGCATGTTCTGCACTTAAAAGCACTTACGTTAGTTTTTACACTCAAAATGATTTTTAATACTCTTGATCTTCCCTACTTCACGTTATCGTTTTAATAAATGGTGATAATATGACATAAAAATATGATGTGGTGATATAAATGTCAATATTTTTTAGACGGCTTGAAAAAGTCAACTGATGTTTCCTTATTATTGTTATTCTGTGGTCAGAAATATGCAATGCTACCTTTGCAGGATTGTAGCAATGGCCTAGCAATACCTTAGCAACCACCAGGGATACCGTAGCAATGGCCTTACAAATCCTTAGCGACCATCTGGGATGCTAAAACAACGGTCTAGCAATACTTTAGAAACCACCAGGGATACCTTAACATTGGCATGCAACACCTTAGCAACCACCAAGGATACCATAGCAACAGCCAAGCAGCACTTTAGCAGCCATCAGAGATGCTACAGCAATGGTCTAGCACTACACTGCTCCCCATTCACTCCATCAGAACCCCCTCGCTAGATCCACCTTATTAGTGTACAGTTTGTGTTAGCCATTCTCTAGTCCTTCATCACTGGTCAGTTTCTGACAACTACACAGTGGACTGATAAGTTACATGGAGCTCATAATGTGGCCAGTGAGTAGAAGTAGATGGTAGGTGTTTCTAATAAAGTGGCCAGTGAATGGAAGTAGATGGTAGGTGTTTCTAATAAAGTGGCCAGTCAGTGGAAGTAGATAGTAGGTGTTTCTAATAAAGTGGCCAGTGAGTGGAAGTAGATAGTAGGTGTTTCTAATAAAGTGGCCAGTGAGTGGAAGTAGATTTAGGTGTTAAGTGGCCAGTAAGTAGAAGCACAGGGTAGGAGTTTCTAATAAAGTGGCCAAATAAAGTGGCCAGTAAGTAGAAGCACAGGGTAGGAGTTTCTAATAAAGTGGCCAGTGAGTGGAAACACAGGGTAGGTGTTTCTAATAAAGTGGCCAGTAAGTAGAAGCACAGTGCAGGTGTTTCTAATAAAGTGGCCAGTGAGTGGAAGCACAGTGCAGGTGTTTCTAATAAAGTGGCCAGTGAGTGGAAACACAGGGCAGGTGTTTCTAATAAAGTGGCCAGTAAGTAGAAGCACAGTGCAGGTGTTTCTAATAAAGTGGCCAGTGAGTGGAAGCACAGTGCAGGTGTTTCTAATAAAGTGGGACAGATGCCTCTTCCAGCCTGGACCAGTTGTGGGAGACGGTCTTGGGGCAACACCAGCGAAGGTGAGTCTACCACACACACAACCTTCTCTTTGTTCAGGTTTCACCACAACTCAGACAACACATTAGAAATCCCACAACAGGTGGCCTGAAAAAATCTGGCTATTTTCACACACTGAATGTAGTGGACCCTCCATAGAGACAGTAAATGCTCACCAAACAAAGAAAACCACAGACACAACGTACGCTGGTCTGAATGACGTGCTCTCCATTCATTCAGACGCTGGAGATGAGGTCAGTCAAAGGCACAGTGTTCATAATTGTTTCTGATAAAGTGGCCAGTGAGTGGGAGCATAAAGTAGGTGTTTCTAGTAAATGAGATGATCAGCAGACATCAGTGGTGTTGTGGTTTGGGTGCAGTTGTTTACTTTGATTTGTCCAATGCTGGGGTTCCACTGGTGCATCTCCTCCACCTTCACAAACAAAATGTCATATAACTCTTCAGGTGAAGCCTCCAGCTCAGCCTCTAGCCGGAACACCTTGTGGTTCCCATGGCGAACTTTACTGTAGATGGCATCTCCGCTTCCCTGAAAAGACAGATGTTCTTTCAGTTCTTCAGAAAAGCATTAATGATTTCTAGAAACTAAAACATGCATGTCTGTAAGTTTTCGTTCATTTTTATTTAGTAGAATCACCGATGCTTCTTGTGTATAAACTCTGCAAAGATTGTGCTGTAATACTTTTATTTCATTGTTGACTTTTGGTTGGAAACAAAAGGGTTAAAATGATAAATCATCAAATGGAAATTTGCCATTTAGGTTTGTTTTGCCTTTATCAGATTTCTTAATCAGATTTATACACCTTAATGCTGTCTGAGAAATCAGATTGCGTCAGTAACTGGTTCAGTGTGTTTACACTTAATAATCTGATAACTGCAGAAAATCAGACTGGGTCAGTAACTGGTTCAGTGTGTTCACACTTAATAATCTGATAACTGCAGAAAATCAGACTGTGTCAGTAACTGGTTCAGTGTGTTTACACCTAATAATCTGATAACTATAGAAAATCAGATTGTGTCAGTAACTGGTTCAGTGTGTTTACACCTAATAATCTGATAACTATAGAAAATCAGATTGTGTCAGTAACTGGTTCAGTGTGTTTACACTTAATAATCTGATAACAGCAGAAAATCAGACTGTGGCAGTAACTGGTTCAGTGTGTTTACACTTAATAATCTGATAACAGCAGAAAATCAGATTGTGTCAGTAACTGGTTCAGTGTGTTTACACTTAATAATCTGATAACAGCAGAAAATCAGATTGTGTCAGTAACTGGTTCAGTGTGTTTACACTGAATAATCTGATAACTATAGAAAATCAGATTGTGTCAGTAACTGGTTCAGTGTGTTTACACTTAATAATCTGATAACTGCAGTAAATCAGATTGTGTCAGTAACTGGTTCAGTGTGTTTACACTGAATAATCTGATAACTGCAGAAAATCAGATTGTGTCAGTAACTGGTTCAGTGTGTTTACACTTAATAATCTGATAACTGCAGAAAATCAGATTGTGTCAGTAACTGGTTCAGTGTGTTTACACTTAATAATCTGATAACTGTAGAAAATCAGATTGTGTCAGTAACTGGTTCAGTGTGTTTACACTTAATAATCTGATAACTGCAGTAAATCAGACTGTGTCAGTAACTGGTTCAGTGTGTTTACACTTAATAATCTGATAACTGCAGTAAATCAGATTGTGTCAGTAACTGGTTCAGTGTGTTTACACTTAATAATCTGATAACTGCAGTAAATCAGATTGTGTCAGTAACTGGTTCAGTGTGTTTACACTTAATAATCTGATAACTGCAGTAAATCAGATTGTGTCAGTAACTGGTTCAGTGTGTTTACACTGAATAATCTGATAACTGCAGAAAATCAGATTGTGTCAGTAACTGGTTCAGTGTGTTTACACTTAATAATCTGATAACAGCAGAAAATCAGATTGTGTCAGTAACTGGTTCAGTGTGTTTACACTTAATAATCTGATAACTGCAGAAAATCAGATTGTGTCAGTAACTGGTTCAGTGTGTTTACACTTAATAATCTGATAACTGTAGAAAATCAGATTGTGTCAGTAACTGGTTCAGTGTGTTTACACTTAATAATCTGATAACTGCAGAAAATCAGATTGTGTCAGTAACTGGTTCAGTGTGTTTACACCTAATAATCTGATAACTATAGAAAATCAGATTGTGTCAGTAACTGGTTCAGTGTGTTTACACTTAATAATCTGATAACAGCAGAAAATCAGACTGTGGCAGTAACTGGTTCAGTGTGTTTACACTTAATAATCTGATAACAGCAGAAAATCAGATTGTGTCAGTAACTGGTTCAGTGTGTTTACACTTAATAATCTGATAACAGCAGAAAATCAGATTGTGTCAGTAACTGGTTCAGTGTGTTTACACTGAATAATCTGATAACTATAGAAAATCAGATTGTGTCAGTAACTGGTTCAGTGTGTTTACACTGAATAATCTGATAACTGCAGTAAATCAGATTGTGTCAGTAACTGGTTCAGTGTGTTTACACTGAATAATCTGATAACTGCAGAAAATCAGATTGTGTCAGTAACTGGTTCAGTGTGTTTACACTTAATAATCTGATAACTGCAGAAAATCAGATTGTGTCAGTAACTGGTTCAGTGTGTTTACACTTAATAATCTGATAACTGTAGAAAATCAGATTGTGTCAGTAACTGGTTCAGTGTGTTTACACTTAATAATCTGATAACTGCAGTAAATCAGACTGTGTCAGTAACTGGTTCAGTGTGTTTACACTTAATAATCTGATAACTGCAGTAAATCAGATTGTGTCAGTAACTGGTTCAGTGTGTTTACACTTAATAATCTGATAACTGCAGTAAATCAGATTGTGTCAGTAACTGGTTCAGTGTGTTTACACTTAATAATCTGATAACTGCAGTAAATCAGATTGTGTCAGTAACTGGTTCAGTGTGTTTACACTGAATAATCTGATAACTGCAGAAAATCAGATTGTGTCAGTAACTGGTTCAGTGTGTTTACACTTAATAATCTGATAACAGCAGAAAATCAGATTGTGTCAGTAACTGGTTCAGTGTGTTTACACTTAATAATCTGATAACTGCAGAAAATCAGATTGTGTCAGTAACTGGTTCAGTGTGTTTACACTTAATAATCTGATAACTGTAGAAAATCAGATTGTGTCAGTAACTGGTTCAGTGTGTTTACACTTAATAATCTGATAACTGCAGAAAATCAGATTGTGTCAGTAACTGGTTCAGTGTGTTTACACTTAATAATCTGATAACTGCAGAAAATCAGACTGTCAATAACTGGTTCAGTGTGTTTACACCTAATAATCTGATAACTGCAGAAAATCAGATTGTGTCAGTAACTGGTTCAGTGTGTTTACACTTAATAATCTGATAACTGCAGTAAATCAGATTGTGTCAGTAACTGGTTCAGTGTGTTTACACTTAATAATCTGATAACTGCAGTAAATCAGACTGTGTCAGTAACTGGTTCAGTGTGTTTACACTTAATAATCTGATAACTGCAGTAAATCAGATTGTGTCAGTAACTGGTTCAGTGTGTTTACACTTAATAATCTGATAACTGTAGAAAATCAGACTGAGTCAGTAACTGTTTCAGTGTGTTTACACTTAATAATCTGATCACAGCAGTAAATCAGATTGTGTCAGTAACTGACAGCATTCTGTTTTCATACTTTTGCAGAAACGAAAGAAATCAGAGTGAGAGTTTACATGTGCTGAAAAGCTCCGTTACTGAGCTCAAATCCAGCCTCTTAATCAGATTTCTAGACCTTAATCCTGTGTAAGGAAGGAATATCACTTCAGACACCAACATGTCTTGTACATTATGATGGACTGTGTTTGGACGAATTGAGTCAATTACATTTTTCTGTTTTACCACAACTAGAGATCAATATCAACGCAGCAGTGAGGCGCCTGCTGCAGCAACAGACACTACAAACCCGAGAAGAGCTCTGCGTGGAGTCTCGGGGGGTGGGGTGGTGGAGGTGGGGGTGTTCCTTATTACTGAGCACACAAGATGCTACATCAGACGGATGCTGTTCTGGCCACTTCTGAAGCTCAGATAAGAGCCACAGCAGTAATAGATCAGGGAAATTGGTGTGTTGGTGGAGGCAGAATTCAGAGCATCAGTGAAAGAGAGAATGACCTCACTCATTTCCATCCTCCATCCATCAGCGTCCCGCACAATCTCCAGAGCTTCCTGCAGAGCCTGCTGCCCCTGACGCTGGTAGGAGAGCTCTGTCTCCTCCACGCAGTCATGCTGGCCGGCCGCCCGCTCGCTCTCTGTGGACCAGAACCGTCACACAACATGAACATTTAATTCAAGGCTTCACGGTACAGTTTGCAGGGATGTTCCAAAATGCTGAACCATTAGAGTTCGCAGATGTTGTGGTTTGAAAAAAGGAGAAACAAACAGAAAACAGGCAGAAGTGCAGAATCAAGCCTGTCGAAATAAAACGAATATTGAAAATAAGTCATTCATAAGGGAGCCTAACTACATAATTATATAACTAGAATTAATAATTAAACAGGATCGCAAAACTTAGGATTAAAACTCACTTGGACATTTTTTTAAAAACACATTAAATAACTGGTTTAGATGTAAACAGAGTCGTTGAGAGCGGTTTGGTGTGAAACGTTCCGGAGATACTCAGCGAGTCAGACTTGTTCACAGTGGTGGTGGTAGGAACCAGACGTCCACCTCTAAATGCTCCCTCATTGCCAAAGATGGCATCCTGGCCTGTAAAATGATCTCAAATATGCCTACTGTTTATATTATCTTACTTATACGCAATTTACACTTCTTTAAAGTGATTTTATAGAGTTCACTATATCGTCAGAAGGCTTTGCTTCTTTCAGGCATATTTATTCACTTTAGCATAATGATCTGAAAGTTTTGGACTATAAAATTACTTAAAACAGGTAAACAGATCTAGAAATAGGTAAAAAAAAAAAAAAGCTTATTTAATTTATACTTTGCCAAGTTGCCAAGTGTTTTCAATGTATGACAACTTTAAGAATGTTTTGGCCTAAAATGCTTAATTTGTGCTTCCACTAATTGGCCACTTTATTAGAAACACCTACTTTGTCCTTTCACTGACTGGCCGCTTTATTAGAAACACCTACCTTGTCCTTTCACTGACTGGCCACTTTATTAGAAACATCTACCTTGTACTTTGTTAAACTGGACACTTTATTGGAAACACCTACCTTGTCCTTTCACTGACTGGCCACTTTATTAGAAACACGTACCTTGTCCTTTCACTGACTGGCCACAAGTTTTTTTATAGAGCACTTTTCATATATGAAGCCAGTCAAAGAAGCAGAAGCATGCATGATAAAATTCTATCAAATAAAAGTGAAAAGATACGGTTTGCTTTATAATACACATAAAACACATCTTCAGTCCATTTTGGTGGAGGGATACATACAGCGTGCTATGAGGCAAATAGTCCCCAAAGAAAACTCAGATGTTCTAAATGGACAGACCTTTAATGATGTGCCTATATTTTTAGTATGTATTCTCACGCTGTCACATTTGTATCCCCCCAAGTCAGAAATAAACATTCTAGGCCTTTGACTGACCTCATCTCCAGCGTCTGAATGAATGGAGAGCACGTCATTCAGACCAGCGTACGTTGTGTCTGTGGTTTTCTTTGTTTGGTGAGCATTTACTGTCTCTATGGAGGGTCCACTACATTCAGTGTGTGAAAATAGCCAGATTTTTTCAGGCCACCTGTTGTGGGATTTCTAATGTGTTGTCTGAGTTGTGGTGAAACCTGAACAGAGAGAAGGTTGTGTGTGTGGTAGACTCACCTTCGCTGGTGTTGCCCCAAGACCGTCTCCCACAACTGGTCCAGGCTGGAAGAGGCATCTGTCCCACTTTCTGCCTGTGTACAAACTCCTGCCCCAACGCAGCAACGGCCACACGCTGCAGCCCTGAAATAACACAAATACACAAATGACCACTTTACTGGAGAAACCTCGCTTCTACTTCCACTCACTGGCCACTTTATTAGAAACACCTGCACTGTGCTTCTACTTACTGGCCACTTTATTAGAAACACCTACCTTGTGCTTCCACTCACTGGCCACTTTATTAGAAACACCTGCACTGTGCTTCTACTTACTGGCCACTTTATTAGAAACACCTACCTTGTGCTTCCGCTCGCTGGCCACTTTATTAGAAACACCTACCTTGTGCTTCCACTCACTGGCCACTTTATTAGAAACACCCACCTTGTGCTTCCACTCACTGGCCACTTTATTAGAAACACCTGCACTGTGCTTCCACTCACTGGCCACTTTATTAGAAACACCCACCTTGTTATTCCACTGCATAGAGCAGACAATTACAGATGTTGAAGATTATTTATGGAGCACTTTTCAATTATGTAGCCACTCAATGAAGCCAAAACATGCATGATCATGATCAAAAATCATAAGAAATCATTTAAAAGTCAAAGGAAAATGAAAAGATAGAACTGGTTGCTTTATCATTTTAAATCACTGCATAAAGAAAATGCGATTTCAGGTGTTTATTAAAAGTGAGCTCTGAGCTCGACAGTTTAGAAGCAGAAGAACTGAAAGAGCCTCTCCACGTTTTCTGTGTTTTACTGAAGGCGCCTGCAGAAGGTCAGAATCTGCAGATCTGAGACCATCAACATACCGACACTCTGTGAGGTACGCAGGTGCTTCATGGCCTGTTGTAGCTCTCAAAATACTAAAACTTGAAAATCAACTAAAATTTTGCTTGTGTCTTCCATTTAGAACCATGAGTTCTGTATAGAACCACCTGTGTGCTTAAATGGTGAAATTGTGTTCTTTATGGTTCTATATAGCACCAAAAAGGTTTCTGCAATTGTTCTGATGTCAAGCTTATAACAATAGAATCAATCAAATAATAGAAATCGATCTAAAGAACCATTTCACCATTAAATGGTTCTATATAGAACCCATAGTTCCATATAGAACCATTCTCTTTACTAAAGAACATTTTAAAGCGTGTAATGCAGCAAAAAACTTTTATCAAGCAAAAGGGTTCTTTAGTAAAGATTCTATATAGAAGTTCTATATAGAACTTAGTTCTATATAGAACCATGAACACTCAAAGCATGATGATGAAATCGTTCTTAAGTGATGCAAATAGTTCTATATAGAACCTTTCTGAAAAGAGTTCTACATAGCACCAAAATAGGTTTTACTACTGTCCCGATGTCCAGCTTGTAACAATAGAAGAACCCTTTTTGGTGCTATCTAGAACCATAAACACATTCTCCATCAATTTACAAAAACATTTTAGGATGCAAAGAACCTTTCAATCATGCAAATGGCTCTTTGAGTGTTCATGGTTCTATATAGAACAATTGTCTTTAATAAAGAACGCAGAATCATCTTTTTAAAAAGTGATCATACTCAAAAGGATATACATAGAACGTTTTTGTATATAGCAACGAAAGGGTTCTTCTATTGTAACAAGCTTAACATCTCTTTAAAAAGTTGGTGCTTCAAGGCTTCTTTAGTAAAGACAATGGTTCTACCTAGAACCATGAACAGTCTGAGGACAAAGGGTTCTTTGCATCATGAAAGGGTTCTTTGGATTAATGGAAGTGTGCATAATTGTGCTATAGATGGTTCTATTTGGAAACGTTTTTTGAAAAGGGTTCTACATAGCACCCGAAAAGGTTCTTCTATTGTTACAGGCTTGATGCTGTAACAACAGCAGAAGCATTTTCATCTACAGAACCAGACTGTCAATTTCACCAGGCAAAGAACCCTTTAGTCAT
This sequence comes from Pygocentrus nattereri, assembly GCF_015220715.1. Taxonomy (NCBI): domain Eukaryota; kingdom Metazoa; phylum Chordata; class Actinopteri; order Characiformes; family Serrasalmidae; genus Pygocentrus; species Pygocentrus nattereri. The sequence goes on from NC_051223.1 coordinate 39,418,616, forward strand.
GCAAATGGTTCTTTGAGTGTTCATGGTTCTATACAGACCCATTGCCTTTTTACGAAAGAACCCTTGAAGAACCATCTTTTTAAAGAGTGATTCAGCAGAAATGTGCTCGAATGCTGTAACGAGAGTAGTAGTTCATTATTGCCCACCTCTGCCCCCTAGAGGCCGGGGCCCCTCAGTACACACCCATTTAGCCTAGTCAGTAGTCTGTCCCTGCACACTGCTGACAACCCTCTTAAAAAAGATGGTTCTTCAAGGGTTCTTTAGTAAAGAAGATGAACACTCAAAGAACCCTTTGCACGATCATTAAAGTCTTCAGATTGATGAAGAATGTGCTGTAGATGGATCCACATAGAGCTTTTTGTGAAATGGGTTCTATGTAGCATCAGAAGGGTTCTTTTATTGTAACAAGCTTAATATTTCTTTAAAAAGAGGGTGCCTCGAGGCTTCTTTAGTAAACCCATTCCATCATCAAAGGGTTCTTTGCATGATAAAAAGAGTTCTTCAGGTTGATGGAAAATGTGCTGTAGATGGTTTCACACAGAACCTTTTTGAAGAGGCTTCTATACAGCACCAATAAGGGTTCTTCTATTGTAACAAGCTTGATATCTCTTAAAAAAGATGATGTTCTGAGGGTTCTTTAGTAAAGAAGATGGCTCTATCTAGAACCATGAGCCTTCGGAAGTGTGCGTAAATGTGCTGTAGCCTGTTCTATTTGGAACCCTTTTGAAAAGGGCTCTACATAGCACCCAAAAAGGTTCTTCTATCGTCACAAACTTGACGCTGTAACAACAGAAGAAGCATTTTCATCTACAGAACCATTTGACCATGCAAAGAACCCTTCAGTCATGCAAAAGAGTTCATTGAATGTTCACAGTTCTATGTAGAACCCTCTTCTTTACTAAAGAGCCCCTTTTTTAGGAGTGTAGGCTGAATTTGCATGACCGTAGTGCACCCCCTCTACAGCCGTGTGAAGCCCAGCAGAAGCCCCCCACAGAGTGGAGATGATTGTGGGTGGAAGGTGTGGGTACCTGTCATGCTCCGTAAATGTGGGTAGGAGATTCCACAGCACAGCTTGGCCATGGCCGGCAACATCCTCCCAGTGTCCGAGGCGGCGAGGCACTGAAGCTGCTCTGCGGATTTTATACGGCTGAGTGAAGGACGAAGAACTGAGATAAGACATGCACAGCTCTGCCTTCAAGGCCTCGCTGGAGGATCCAGGCAGAGCAATAACCCTGCAGCTAATGCAGAGATCAGACAGATGTGGAGGGGCTCAGAGATGCTTCTAGACTCTCTGTTCTGTTAGAAAGATCTCATTTGCAGTTTTCAGCAACGCAGCTACACTGACAGAAAACAAACGGTGCAGATGTTCCCTCAAAAGTCCAACAATGATCATTAACCCGTTAAAATCCCAGACGTATTAAACACTACACTGCAAAAAAAGGTACCTTGTTGAGTGAAATGATCTCAATTCTAGTCACATGTATCTCATATTCCTTATTTGAGGTGGTTGTGCACTTATTATAAGATTATTTAGATATTTAAATAAAACCTCGCACTGTACTGTCATATAAATTAGCTGGTTTCAAGCACATTTGTTAAAACAAGCAAAGTTATCTCCCAATATTATGACGCCGGTTTAGGGCCACTGTTAAGAAAAATAAAAACAATTTTGTTGAAGGAGAATCTCAGGCAGGGTGGTCTACACGGTTATCGGGGGCTACATCTCCCCCCATTCAAAGAAGGCATGAAGTTTCACAGACAGTGAGGATGAAGATCGAAATGATCCACAGAGACAGACGGGAGTGAGTGGAGCTCTGGTGCCAGGACAGCAACCGAGACCCCAACGCGGTATGGCAGCCCCCCTACAGTTAGACCCCCTACAGTTAGGCCCCCTACAGTTAGACCCCTACAGTTAAACCCCTACAGTTAAACCCCTACAGTTAGACCACCTTATCCGACAAATATTATGACTTTTTTCTCAAAATATTACAGTTTTATTCTGGAAGACTACTGTTTTCATTTTTATTAACAGCGGCCCTAAAATGCTGTCGTACAATACAGCGGAATAATTTTATTTAATAAAATTAAAACCCCTATTCCAAAAAATTTGGGACGCAATGATTTGTAAATCTTATAGACCCATATTTTATTCATAACAGAACACAGAACACATATCAGGTGTTGAAAGTGAGACCATTTCATGAAAAACATTAACTCATTGAGAACTTGATGGTGGCAACGCATCTAAAAAAAAGTCGGGACAGAGGCAGCAAAAGAGTGGAAAAGTATGTGGTATTAATATAAAAAAAGCTGGAGGAGCAATTTGGAAATAACTCACATGACTGCATATGAAAATAGCATTTTAGAGATGGGCAGAGGTTCACCAATCTGTGAAAAACTGTCTGAACAATTTTGAAAAATGTTCTTCAACATAAAATTGCAAAGACTTTGGAAATCTCACCATCTACAGTACATAATATCATCCAAAGATTCAGAGAATTCAGAGAAATCAGGCAAAATGGAAAACTGTTCTGAGGTCAAATGAATCAAAATTTGAAATTCTTTTGGAAACCACGGACGCCGTGTCCTGCAGACTCAAGAAGAGACGAACTATTCAGCTTGTTATCAACGCACAGTTCAAAAGTCTGCATCTCTGATGGTCAGGGGATGCATTAGTGCCTATGACCACTCCTACCTTGTCTGTCCACCTTGTAGATGTAAAGACACTGAGGTATTTAAAAACTGTGGCTGATCCACTCACACCAGCACGACACACACTAACCCACCACCACCAGTACCTGCTCTGTGAGGGTCCATGGGGGTCCTGACCACTGAAGAACAGGGTAACAGAGTATCAGAGAAACAGATGGACTCCAGTCTGTAACTGTAGAACTACAGAGAGCAGCTATACAATAAGTGGAGCTGATAAGATATTCTTAGTTTATAGATGTGTCTAATAAAACTTTGGGCCTGCAGGTGGACCTTGAGCATTTAAGAAGTTAAGATCATCCTGTGTCCCTTATAGGAGTTTTACATCACATTCACTTTTCCCAGAGGAAATGTAGGAATTATTCACACTTTTCCAGTGCTGCTAGTTCAGAAACACTGACATGCACAGCTTGTTTGAGATCAACTCACAGATTTCCAGTCATTTCTAGTTTCAGTGTGTTGGTGTTGAAGGCCACACCAAAGGCTTGGAGTAGATCAAGGCCGGTTTTGATGTCTGTTTTGGACAACTAGCCTTTATTCCTCAAAGATCTGTACCATCAAATCCAGTCTTTAAAATATTCACACAGAAATTTCACCATCATATTTATCATTTTGTGTATCTTTGCAATCAAACTCACATCTGGTACACTTAAAGAAACTTTGTTCCTCAAGGGTTTCCTTAGTAAGGACAGTTGTCCTTTTGAATACTTAAAGAGTTCCTTGCATGGTGAAATGGTTTTGTATATATATATATTGGAGGTCTGTTTGGGGTCGTTATCATGTTGGAAAACTGCCATGCATCACAGTTTCTGAAGGGAGGGGATCGTGCTCTGCTTCAGAAGGTCACAGTACATGTTGGAATTCATGTTTCCCTCAATGAACTGCAGCTCCCCAGTGCCAGCAGCACTCATGCAGCCCCAGACCACGATACTACCACCACCATGCTTGACTGCAGGCAAGAGACAGTTGTCTTGGTACTCCTCAGCACACATGCTGGACACCATCTGAGCCAAACAAGTTCATCTTGGTCTCATCAAACCACAGGACACAGTTCTAGTAATCCATATTCTTGGACTGCTTGTCTTCAGCAAACTGTTTCTGTGCATCAGCTTCAGAAGAGGCTTCCTTCTGAGACGGCGGGCGTGCAGACTGAGGTGACGCATAGTGCGGCGTATGGTCTGAGCACTGGCAGGCTGACCTCCCACTTCTTCAACCTCTGCAGCAATGCTGGCAGCAGTCATGCATCTATTTTTTTAAGAAAACCTCTGAACATGATGCTGACCACGTGGACTCAATGTCTTTGGTCGACCCTGGCAAGGCCTGTTCCGAGTGGAACCTGTCCTGGAAAACCGCTGTATGACCTTGGCCACCATGCTGTAGCTCAGTTTCAGGGTGTTAGCAGTCTTCTTATAGCCGTGGCGTCTTTGTGGAGAGCAACAATTCTGTTTCTCACATCCTCAGAGATTCTTTACCATGAGGTGCCGTGTTGAACATCCAGTGGCCAGTGTGAGCGAATTGTACCCAAAACATCAAATTTAACAGCCCTGCTCCCCATTCACACCTGGAACCTTGTAAGGGAGGGACAACGACAGAATTGGGCACAATCTGGTCATGTGACGTGGACTCTGTGTCTCCAGCTGTTTAGACATTAGTGGCTGTGTGTTGAGTTCTTTTCAGAGGATTACTGAAGTCAGATTTTCTGCAATTATTGGATTTTTTGAGTGCATGTAAACGCGCTCAGTGTGGAGCAGGTGTTTGATATCTGAATACAGAACTATGTCAGGAGGTTTTACCAAATCTCTGACCTCAACCTCTTATCATCCTTGACCACAACCCTCATCCAGAACTCCCTCATTCTCTCCCTCTCTCAAACAGCTGAGTCTAAACACCACTGCACTCTAATACTCTAATGATTTACAGCATCTTTATTGTTTAAATTTCACTACATGGTTCCGTCATTGTGTAACAAATTACATTTACATTCAAAACAAAGAGAAATTGCGCTTAAAGTGCAGATTCTAAGATTTCCACCCTAATGGCATGTTTGTGTCTGTGATGTAGAAGAGGAGATATTTTATTATTGATTTAATGAAGGTCGATTGTTGTGGCTTAACTCACAAAGAAGGTTCTTCAAGAGTTATTTAGCATATAGAACCATGAACACTCAAACTGCATGCTGAAGTGGCTTCTCAGCTTGATTGAGAATGTTGTTCACCGGTCAGGCGTAACATTCTGACCACCTCCTTGTTTCTACGCTCACTGTCCATCAGCTCCACTTACTGTATAGCTGCACTCTGTAGTTCTACAGTTACAGACTGTAGTCCATCTGTTTCTCTGATACTCTGTTACCCTGTTCTTCAGTGGTCAGGACCCCCATGGACCCTCACAGAGCAGGTACTGTTTGGGTGGTGGGTCATTCTCAGCACTGCAGTAACACTGATGTGGTGGTGGTGGTGTGTTGCGCTGGTCTGAGTGGATCAGACACAGCAGTGCTGCTGGAGTTTTTAAACACCTCAGTGTCACTGCTGGACTGAGATCAGTCCACCAACCAAAAATATCCAGCCAACAGCGTCCTGTGGGCAGCGTCCTGTGGGCAGCGTCCTGTGACCACTGATGAAGGACTAGAGGATGACCAACACAAACTGTGCAGCAGCAGATGAGCTGTCGTCTCTGACTTTACATCTACAAGGTGGACCGACGAGGTAGGAGTGTCTAACAGAGTGGACAGTGAGTGGACACAGGGTTTAAAAACTCCAGCAGCACTGCTGTGTCTGATCCACTTGTACCAGCACAACACACCACCACCACATCAGTGTTACTGCAGTGCTGAGAATGACCCACCACCCAAACAGTACCTGCTCTGTGAGAGTCCATGGGGGTTCTGACCACTGAAGGACAGGGTACTTTATAGTTTATAGCACCCAAACGGTTCTTTTATTGTTATGTCGTCAAGCTTGTAACAATATAAGAACCCTCTTAGTTGCTGTATAGAACCCTGTGCAAAAGGTTCCAGAACAATGCTATAGAACCAACTTTAGCACATTCATGCACAATCCAAAAAACTTTTACACATGCAAAGGGCTCTTTGAATGTTCATGGTTCTATATAGAACCATTTTCTTTACTGAAGAACCCTTGAAATACCATTTCTTTGCATCATTAAAGGATTGCTTGCATCATGAAACGGTTCTTCAGATTGATGAAGAATGTGCTGTAGATGGCTCTACATAGAACTTTTTTGAAAAGGGTTCTGTATTGCACCAAAAAGGGTTCTTCTCTTCTTAGAAACTTCTCATTGTAACAGTAGCAGACCCTTTTTGATGCTTTCTATAACCCTAAACAACACACTTTCCATCAATACAAAGAACCATTTCAGCATGCAAATGCTTCTTGAAGTGTTTATGGTTCTATGTACTAAAGAACACTTGAAGAACCATCTTTTTTAAGCGTGTATTTAAGAAGTTCTGTCAAATTTAAGTCCTAATGAATGATCTTCTCCTGCACTCACAGACACTCATGCGGTGTGGACTGGAAGATGAGAACCTGCACTCTTTATTGGGTTCTCAGCGTGTTTCTGTGAGCTACATGTGAGGAATAATTAAAGCCAGTGTAAGTAGAGGGTTTAACGGTGTGTACACTGCAGGTGTCCCGCAGGGTCAGGAGAACAGAACGAGGGATTGAGAAGGATTAGGGGGAGAGTGAGAGGCGGTCAGCAGGCTGAGTGATGGTGCCGCAGTGCTGGAGAGAGTTTAGTGGCTTTGCTCCATCTCTCTCCTTCAGGAATCAATCACTTGGATGAATCTCCACGCTGACGGCCACATCAGACGTGCCTCATCTCTGGACGTGCGAGTGCATAATCATGCAGCAGGATCAGGAACTGGAACAAGTATTGGCACTAAATCATCACTGCCCATCACTCGCGCTGTCCAGCACATCACAATATCTGATCTGTCAAAGGGTTTGCTTCAACTATTTATTATTTCTTTTTTTATTTGTGTCTTTATTTATAGGTTTTCTTATAATTAAAAATGAGGAAAAAATGAAAATATTAAAGCTAGAAAAGTGATTTCCCAAAGAAAGTGCAAAGTGATGGCGAAGCTTAAGCAGCTGCTAAGTGGTTGTTAGGGTGTTGTCAAACAGTTACTGGTTTTAGGTGGTTGCATTACTGGTTGCTAAGGTATCCCAAGTGATTGCTAGGGCCTTGTTAAGTGGTTGCGAGGATCTTGTTGAACAGCTACTATGGTATTGTAGGTGGATGCTAAGGTATCTCAGGTGGTTGCTAGGGTGTTGCTAGATGCCTAATAGGGTGATGCTTGATGGTTGCTATGGTATCCCAGGTGGTTGCTAGGTGGTTGCCAGGGTGTTGCTCATGGTTGCTAGGGTGTTGCTAGGTGGTTGCTATGGCATCCTAAGTGGTGCTAGGCGGTTGATAATATAACACAGGTGGTTGCTAGGTGGTTGCATTGGTATTCCAGGTCATTGCTAGGGTGTTGCTAGGTGGTTTCTAGGGTATTTCTAGGCGGTTGCTTTAATATGATGTTACCATATGGTAATATCATGTTCACAGTTGTATGTGCAGAGATACCAGTATACATGCACTCCAGCAAGATGTTCAGTTCAACTTGTTGCTCTACATTAATGTATTTTTTTATATTTTGACAATTTAATATTTCGAATTATTTGTGGACAATATTTCAGGCCTCATTGATTTTGACAAGGTCTAATCTGGCTCAAGTGCACAGTTAATAAAAAATGCATGGTGCTTCCCTCACGTCATAAAAAGTCACTTCTAATGTAGTGGATTGGCCGAGGCATGTTTGGTGTCTGAGGTTTGCTTCTCTAGCTACAAGAACAAAAGCACAACAAAATACAGGTTTCAAATTGGCTGCTACTGTTTTTCACTATGCTGATCATTTTCCGTCCATGTTTGTAGATAATAGTGAGTCACACAGTGTCAGAAACCACATAATCAAGACTATCAGACATACCGAACAGGTCCATGGTTTGAGGCTAGAATTTGTTCTGCAAGACGATCCATTTCAAAATAGAAGGAAAATAAAACCAAACCCAGAAAAAGATTTCAAATTAAGCCAAATAATCGGTGAGGGTTTTACTTTAATCCCTTTAAAAACCTTTAATCATGCAAAAGGTTCTTTGAGTGTTCATGGTTCTATACAGAACCATTTTCTTTACTAAAGAACCCTTGAAGAACCGTTATTTTTAAGTGTGTAACAATAGAAGAATCTTTTTTGGTGCTATATAGAACCATTTAAAAAAAAAATGTATAGAACCATATCCAACACAAAACAACACTCCGTAAAAATTACTTAAGGGTTATTCAGTAAAGATATCGGTTCTGTATAGAACCAAGAACACTCAAAAGAACCATTTCATGCTCTTTGCATGGTGAAATGGTTCTTTAAATTGATGGAAGATGTTCTGTTTATGATTCTATGTAGCACCTAAAGTTCTGTTATAGTTATGATATCAAGCTTGTGAGCATAGAAGAACCATTTTTGGTGCTATATAGAACCCCTTTCAAAAAGGTTCTAAATACAACCCTCTGCATCTTGTTCTCCATCAATTTGAAGAACCATTTTATGGTGCAAAGCATTTAATAATTCAAAGGGTTCTTTAAGTGTTCGTGGTTCTGTATAGAATAATTTTCTTTACTAAAGAACCTTTGAAGAACCATGAGTGTATAGTGTATTCAAATTCTACCTAATTCTACAGTTACTGCTCATGCACATATTTATATAAACTGCCTTCACTCTATTTTTTTGTATCTATTTTTTTTATTTCACTGCATGGAGAAATAGCCAGACAGTAGCCAGGTTTACATGCAGCCTAATAATCCATTAATAATCTGACTAATAGCTCAGTCAGAATAGAAGAACTCCCTGTAAACACCTCAATAGGAATCATCTAGTCCGATTGAGGCAATTTGGAACACAATTCCTATTTGACTGAACGAAGTGGGTAATCCTGTAAATAATCCATTAAATAGAGGGAATAATATCCGTGTAAGCGTCTGTATCCGATTACATTCCCTATCGGAAAGTTTCAGTCCGTTCTGCTTGTGCGTCGCGTCACAGTGAGAGTTTATACCGTTCAACACGGCGGAGCAGAAACTGGTCTGCAGAGGAGACGAAGTTCATGCTCTGATCTTTAAAAGACGGCGGTGGGACGGACGTCCAGCTTATGTGTCTCAGAGCACGACGTCTTCCTCTCGGCCTTCTTTAATAAGGACGTGTGAAGGACGTTTTCCTGAGTCTGACGTCATTTTAAAGCAGTTAAAAACACAATTACTGCTCACTGCTGCTCATCTCACTCTGACTGGACTCATATGATGCTGGTTGTCATGGTAACATCTACACTAAGCGGTTCTCTAACATAAATTTAGATCGGATTACTTGTAGTGAGCATGTAAACGGAGATTTTCCATCAGATTGTTGAGTAGACTGAGAATAACCACCTCAGTCTTAATCTGTAATTGGAATGTGTTCAATCGGATCTTTGGATGTAAACACAGTGTTTTGTTGTAACACTGTACAACCCGGTGTTGGTATAATGACAAAGTTGAATTGAATTTAATTGAATTGAATTAAACTGTCAGATCCGAGGTTCTGGTTGGAACTCAATCCTGAGTAAATTCTGAAAGTGGGATGATTTGTTCTGGGAAAGTCATGTAGTTTGGAGATTTTCATGACTGAAGGACCCAGGATAGACAAAATCTGTGAAATCGGTCATTATATGTGGAGTCTTTATAAATCCTCTAGAGTGGGCCAGGATTTATAAATCCCAGTAGACACTGATGTGTCTGAGTTTGGACCTCAGAGGCCCAGAGCTTGGGTCTAACTGAAAGCCATGAAATGGTCCTTGCAAGTAATAAAAGGACATCTTCTGCCACTAAGGATGCTCTAAACCATAAAGACTGCTTTACTCCCGTGGTTCCTGTCTGATCACTCCTGCTGGGAGATGGACAGTGATGATGATGTGAGGCTTTAGAAAAGACAGAGTGGAGAAGGACAGCAGGAGATCCATGGATATTTTCAACTGCAGTTTCAGCCTTAAAGGGACCGTTCTACCAAATTAGTTCTAACTGCGCTCAATTTAAACTCAAAGCATCAACAGGGTCATTAATAAGCTTAATACATGCAAAAGCATCATTTATAGGGTAGCTTTCATTGGGAGGTGTCTGTTCCAAAGCAAAACCCCTAAATTTACACTTGTGAAAATAACAATTACATTTTCTTTTTGTTTTTCTCCATGATGTTGAAGTTATATTTTACAATCAAAAACAGTGATTACTTCTGTGCTGTATTATCACAAAGATATAAACTGATAGAAAAGATAAAAAAGTCAAAAGAGGTCATTATTTCTGTGTAAAAGCCACTCTTTATCAAACTAAGCACAAAATCGGAACATAAAGCACGGAGCCACCCACCCCACTGGACACAAATCATCCCAAAAACCTGCGTAACAGACACAGAATCACACAGGAACCAAGTACACGTAACCAACCAAAGCAACAAGCCACATGAACAACATATAAACAGTCCTTTTGTGCCGTTTATACACCCATGGACCCTCACAGAGCAGGTACTATTTGTGGTTTTATTGTTTGTGCAATATTCTCAGTGCAGCAGTGACAATGAGGTGTTTAAAAACTCCAGCAGCGCTGCTGTGTCTGATCCACTCAGACCAGCACAACACACGCTAACACACCACCAACACGTCAGTGTTACTGCAGTGCTGAGAATGACCCACCACCCAAACAGTACCTGCTCTGTGAGGGTCCATGGAGGTCCTGACCACTGAAGAACAGGGTAACAGAGTATCAGAGAAACAGATGGACTACAGTCTGTAACTGTAGAACTACAGAGTGCAGCTATACAGTAAGTGGAGCTGATGAAGTGGACAGTGAGTGTAGAAACGAGGAGGTGGTCAGAATGTTGCTCCTGACTTGGTGTATATGTAGTTTATTCAGGTGTATTCTAGTCTGTTCATCTCCAAAAAGAACCCCAAACTATCAGCCTCCATCGTTAATGAGTGCTACGTTTAATGAGAGGAGAACGATCAAAGGCAGAGCCTGGAACAGAACAGGGTGAACCCGTGTGCGTCGGTTAGTTCCAGTAAAGGATGAATTCATCATCTCTGCATCTCAAGAAATCCATTTCCTCTTCCTTCGTTTTCTTCCACACATCAGATTTGGTGTGAAGGTCCCACTATGCATTTCCGTCCAAATAAATCAGACTTGTGAAGGTAGAGAGTTTCACAGTAAAGAAGCAGAAGTACGGAGCGAGTCTCTCCACTTTACTGGACAGCACCACTGCAACGACACTTCAGACGCTTCAGTGTTCAGTCACTTGGCAAGTTCAGCGCTTTGGAAAGACTGTGAAGAATTTAAAACATGAACCTTCAGATTCTTTCTGTACACCACTGACCTTCATCTCTCTCGCCCTCTCTCATTGACCCTGTTACTCAGGTTAGTGCACATCTGCTGATGCGTGTGCTTTATAACCCATTCATTGTTGGTTTTTATGTGTTGTTGTTCTAATCACTCTGATAACTCTGAGTTTTATTGGGATTACTCACTGACTTCTCTGAGAATTCTTTGGAATTTCTCCAAAATTCTCTAGGATTTCTCTAGAACTTCTTTAGAACTTTTAGAAAGTTCCTCTATGTTCCCGAAGGGATTTCTCTTTGATTTCTGTGGAGTTTCTCCATGGATTCTCTGTGATCTCTCTGGTATTTCTAAAAAGTTTATGTGGAACATCTCTGGGATTTCTATGGAGTTTCCCTGCGACACTGTATAGAATTTCTCTTGATTTTCTCTGGAGTTTCTTGGGGATTTATATAAAGGTTTTCTGGGATTTCTCTGGAATTTCTTTGCAGTTTCTAAGAAATATCTTTGGGATTTATGCAGTGCTTCTCTGGAGTTTCTCTGGTATTTTCTCTGGAGCTTCTCTGAGATTTCTCTGGAATTTCTTTGGGATTTATATAAAGTTTTGTCTGGGATTTCTGTGGAATGTCTGAGGTTTCTGTGAAGTTTCTCTGTGATTTATATAGAGTTTTTCTGGGATTTCTCTGGAGGATCTCTGGGATTTCTCTGGAATTTCTATAGGATTTCTACAGAGTTTCTCTGGGATCTCTCTGGGATTTCTACAGTGTTCCTCTGGGATTTCTCTGGAGTTTCTCTGGGATTTCTCTGGAGGATCTCTGGGATTGCTCTGGAATTTCTATAGGATTTCTCTGGAGTTTCTCTGGGATCTCTCTGGGATTTCTACAGTGTTCCTCTGGGATTTCTCATGGTTTGTGTGGGATCACTATGAGTTTTGTTCACTTTTAGCCTGGGCCTTATTAAAGTGATGGGCAGGTGAAGTGCTGAGATGCTGTGTTCTGGGACAGATTTCATGGAGTGACATCATTTTATTTGAAGACAACTCATCTCCTCCTCTTCAGCTGTCTTGTGGATCCCCAGGTCATCTCCGCCTCATCACTCAGAAAGGAAACAGCAGGAACACTCCTGTCACTTTTCTGACATCTCAGATGGCTTCTGTTAATAGCCAAGCAGCTGACAGGATGAGGGAGACATTTCAGTGTGTCCGTTGTTTATTTAAATGAAAGAGACCTTTTTAGGATGAAGTATAACATGTTCTCTGAGCCCTGATGACCCCTCGCCAGTAAGAACAGGAAAGGTGACTAAATGAGCATGAAGTTTGGAGAAAAGGCCACCGAGAGCAATCAATATTTTTGATAGCTGATTAATACGGCTATCAGGCTCTATTAGACTCATTCTTCCTCATGCCCTTCTCTGCTGGAGTCTTGGTTCCACTCAGAGGTTCTTCCTCATGCTGCATGAATTTTTCCTTTTGAGTCTTGGTTCCTCTCAGTCATGGCTCATCATGCATTTAGAAAGGTTTGAGTTTTCTTTCCTCTCAGTGGTTCTTCAACATGCTTTTAGAGAGGTTTGAGTCTTGGGTCTTCAGTGGTTTTTCCTCATGTTTTTAGAAAAGTTTGAGACTTGGTTCCTCTCAGAACCACTGAGAGGAACTAAGACTCAAACCTCTCTAAAACACGAGGACCAACCACTGAGAGGAACCCAGACTCAAAAAAGCATGATGAATGACCACTGAGAGGAACCAAGATTCAAACTTCTCTTCAGTGGTTCTTCCTCATGCATTTAGAGAGGTTTGAGTCTTTGTTCCTCTCAGTGTTCATTCATCATGCTTTTAAAGAGGTTTGAGTCTTTGTTCCTCTCAGTGGTCATTCATCATGCTTTTAAAGAGGTTTGAGTCTTTGTTCCTCTCAGTGGTCATTCATCATGCTTTTAGAGAGGTTTGAGTCTTTGTTCCTCTCAGTGGTCATTCATCATACTTTTAAAGAGGTTTGAGTCTTTGTTCCTCTCAGTGGTCATTCATCATGCTTTTAAAGAGGTTTGAGTCTTAGTTCCCCTCAGTGGTCATTCATCATGCTTTTAGAGAGGTTTGAGTCTTTGTTCCTCTCAGTGGTCATTCATCATGCTTTTAGAGAGGTTTGAGTCTTTGTTCCTCTCAGTGGTCATTCATCATGCTTTTAGAGAGGTTTGAGTCTTAGTTCCCCTCAGTGGTCATTCATCATGCTTTTAGAGAGGTTTGAGTCTGGTTTCCTCTCATTGGTTCTTCCTCATGCTTGTAGAGAGGTTTGGGTCTTGGTTCCTCTCAGTGGTTGTTCCTTGTGTTTTTAGAGACGTTTGCGTCTTGGTTCCTGTCAGTGGTTCTTCATCATGCATTTAGAGAAGTTTGTGTCTTTGTTCCTCTCACTGATTCTTCCTCATGTTTTAGAGAGGTCTGAGTCTTGCTTCCTCTCATTAATTCATCCTCATGCTTTTAGAGAGGTTTGAGTCTTGGTTCCCCTCAGTGGTTCTTAATCATGCTCTTAGAGAAGTTTGAGTCTTGGTTCCTCTCCGTGGTTATTAATCATGCTCTTAGAGAGGTTTGAGTCTTGGTTCCCCTCAGTGGTTCTTTATCATGCTCTTAGAGAAGTTTGAGTCTTGGTTCCTCTCCGTGGTTATTAATCATGCTCTTAGAGAGGTTTGAGTCTTGGTTCCCCTCAGTGGTTCTTTATCATGCTCTTAGAGAGGTTTGAGTCTTGGTTCCTCTCGGTGGTTCTTAATCATGTTCTTAGAGAGGTTTGTGTAGCCCAGACTAATAATTTAGTCATTTAGTTGTTAAACTTTTAGAAAGAACAGCAATAGTGGAATTAATAAAAATAATTAAATTTATTTGCACAAGAAACTAGGTTAAACACATATTTACTTTAAATAAATGACAAGAAAAAAAATGGTTTATTTTATTTTATTTTATGGGATTTATTTCTGGTTTCTGATTGGCTTGCAGGCCTAGGGAGGTTTGTTGACCAATGAGGTTGCACAACATAGGTGTGTGCGGCGGGTGAACACGCGGTTCCCGGCGTTTTTCTCACACTAGGGCAGACAGCGGTAGAGCGAGCACCTGGAGCTCAGATCTTTCCAGCTAATCGGAAATAAAACAAAGTAAAAGTTAATAAAAGTTCACTAAAACATCACAGAACATTCCTAGTTAGCAGGATTACTTACCTGGAGCTGTAATTGGAGCGTCTGCGTTGTCTACCCCGTGTGAGCATGCTGCGGTTTCCCCGCATTGGTCAGGTTTTTTGAGAGAGGTGAAGTTGAACTGAATTCCAGTGATTTGGATGGCGAGCCGAGCCCGACTATTTGAACCAAGGAACCTTACTGCATGCAGCGAACTGAACTGAACTCTGATTCCACGTTCACACTGACACTGAGCCTATTCACTTCTGAGCTTGGTAGGCTAAACTTGCACTCCCACAAATCGCAGGATCCTACATTCGCTCGACTTAATTTTGTGGACATGGACTGTGGTATGCGAACACATTTCCAATTGGAATCAGAACACTAAAGGACGTCTAAGTCCCAGGATTCTCTAATTTCCATTTTCTGAACGTGACTGGTGTTTATTATTTTCTTTGTTTTTTTTCTCTTCTCACAATTACCCGGGTAACATGTTTTGTATGCATTGAATTGTGTTTTTTTTGTATTAAATTGAACAATTCCTTTTTCCAAATATACTTTTAGTAGTCCAGTGTGGTCTCAGTGGTTTGGTTGCTCTGGCTCTATAGTCAAATCTAGTGAGGAAACTTCTGATTGGCCCAATTGAATTTCTTATATACATACTTTGCTATATCTAAGAACTACACTTACCGTACTGTACACCTAATACTGGTTACATTTGAGTCTTGGTTCCTCTCTGTAGTTCTTAATTGTACTCTTTGAGAGGTTTGAGTCTTGGTTCCTCTCAGCGGTTCTTTATTATGCTTTTAGAGAAGTTTGAGTCTTTGTTCCTCTCAGTGGTTCTTCTTCATTCCTCAGGCTCTTCAAGTTTTTCCTTTTGAGTGTTGGTTCTTCTTAGTGGTTCTCCCTCATACTATTGGGGTTTTTCCCTTCTCTCTCTCTCTCTCTCTCTCTCTCTCTCTCTCTTTCTCTCTCTATCTCTCTCTATGTCTCTCTCTCTCACTGTCTCTCTCTCTCTCTCTCTATCTCCCTTTCGCTCTTTATCTCTCTCGCTAACTCTCTCTGTTGTTATCTCTCTTTCTCTCTCCCTCTCTCTATCTCTTTGTCCCTCTATCTCTCTCTATCTCGCTCTCTCTCTATCTAGCTATCTCTCTTTCTCTCTTTCCATCTCTCTCTGTCTTTCTCTCTCTCTCTCGCTATCTCTCTTTCTCTCTCTCTGCCTCTCTACCCTCTCTCCCTGTTTCTCTGTCTTTATCTCTCTCTCTCTATCTCGCTATCTCTCTCTCTCTCTCTTGCTATATCTCTCTCTATCTCTTTGTCCCTCTATCTCTGTCTCTTTCTCTCTCTCCCTCTCTCCCTCTCTTTCCCTCTCTCTCTCTCTCCCTCTCTTTCCCTCTCTCTCTCTCTCTCTCTCTCTCTCTCTCTCTCTCTCTCTCTCTCTCTCTCTCTCTCTCTCTCTCTTCTTATCAGTAAGAGAATAGGTTTCCAAGGTGTCCTTGTGTGAGGGCGAGTGACGTAAATTTTGAACTTAACCTGTTGACACACACACACACACACACACACACTGATCATGATATTAAACTGTAAAAGGGGTTTGCTGTATAATTTGCAGTAATAATACACTGGTGATCTACAGTATGTGCTTCTACAATGACCAGCAATTAAACTGCCTCATTGTTTCTGCACCCATTTGTCCATTTAATCAACTGTTGTTGCTCCTAGAAGCTTTCATGTCACAGTAGAAGCACTTACAGTTGACAGGGGCAGATCTAGCAGGGCAGAATTTTCACATACTAATTGCCATCTTATAACAGTGCCATGTTTGACCCTCTGGGGATGATGTACGTCAAATTGGATGTTTCTCGGTGTTTGTATGTGTGTCTTGACAATAATACAGCATGGTAATCCAATTCAATCATTTCCTGAATCTGTATAGTTGTCCTTTGCATTCCATCTCATCACGAGAACATACAAGATTCACATCCAGAGTTATGAGCCTATGAAGAGGGGCTGAGATATACCTGTTATCTGCCTCTCACCATGTGGAACCGAAGGAATGACCATCACACTGGAAAGTACTGATGAAGATAACATTTATCTTCTATTTTATCCATATATTCCACTATGTTTGTGAACCTGAGACTTTGGTAAATCCATTTCAGGCATCAAAACAATGTATCCACACGAGTGGGTCAGTGTGACTGATCCTGTGACCACTAATGAAGGACCAGAGGATGACCAACACAAACTGTGCAGCAGCAGATGAGCTGTCGTCTCTGACTTTACATCTACAAGGTGGACCGACAAGGTAGGAGTGTCTAAAGTGTCAACTGCTGTGTCTGATCCACTTGTACCAGCACAACACACACTATCTCACCACCACCACATCAGTGTTACTGCAGTGCTGAGAATGATCCACCACCCAAATAGTACCTGCTCTGTGAGGGTCCTTGGGGGTCCTGACCACTGAAGAACAGGGTAACAGAGTATCAGAGAAACAGATGGACTACAGTCTGTAACTGTAGAACTACAGAGTGCAGCTATACAGTAAGTGGAGCTGATAAGATGGACAGTGAGCGTAGAAACAAGGAGGTGGTCAGAATGTTCTGCCTGATTGGTGTATGCAAAAATATTAAACATGCCCTCAGAACTTCCAGAGTTTGTCTATAGAGAGTGCTTGGCTATGTTCTAGATTGTATACACCTGTCAGCAATGGATGTGGCTGAAAAACTAAAAAGTAATAGGGAACGAGTGTCCACATACTTTTGGCCATATCGTATATACGTAGTGTATCAACAAAGTAAGAGACAGAGATAATTCCTATAACATGTAAGAAGAAGCATTTCCACCTGTTGCAATGAGCTTGAAAGGAAAGATAAATTGTGCTTTTATATAACGAAATGTCAGAAAAGGCATTTCAAGGCATTTCCAACCTAGGAAACCATTAATGTAGTGTTTTCTCCGAAGCTGTTGTCAAAAAGCGCATCAAACCCTTTTATTCCAGCAGTACTGTACGGCTCTGGGAGCAGCTCTAATTAAGATCCTTAGCCCTGAAGCAGAGAGTGTTTCTCAGTACTACAGAACATGCAGCGGGAGAGCGAACCTCCAGCTGAGCTCTTCTGAAAGAGATCAAACTGAAGCCACTTTGAAGTGTGCACTTTTGAGTGAGCAAAAGAAAACACACCCAACTAATGTTCCCCAGTGCAAAGAAGGTAATTCTTGGGAGTCCAGTAGTGAGCAGTCAAAGAGCCGTCCACCCATATCGAAGCTCACTGTCACTGTCAGTGTTTAAATGCAGATTTTTGCTAAACTGATTGAATACAATCTGATTATAGATGAAGTCTGGGGTGGTTATTCTCACTCTACTCAACAATCTGATGAAAAATCTCTGTTTACATGCTCACTGCAAGTAGTCCGATCCTAAATTAGATGTGTAGAGAACCGCTTAGTGTAGACGTTACCATGACAACCAGCATCCCGTGAGTCCAGTCAGAGTGAGATGAGCAGCAGTGAGCAGTGATTGTGTTTCTAACTGCTTTAAAATGACGTCAGACTCAGGAAAACGTCCTTCACACGTCCTTATTAAAGAAGGCCGAGAGGAAGACGTCGTGCTCTGAGACACATAAGCTGGACGTCCGTCCCACCGCCGTCTTTTAAAGACCAGAGCATGAACTTCGTCTCCTCTGCAGACCAGTTTCTGCTCCGCCGTGTTGAACAGTATAAACTCTCACTGTGACGCGACGCACACGGAAAACATACTTAAACTTTCCGATAGGGAATGTAATCGGATACAGACGCTTACACGGATATTATTCTTCTATTTAACTGATTATTTACAGGATTACCCACCTCGATCAGACTAGACTATTCCAATTGAGATGTTTACATGGACGCATTCTATTCCGATTGAGCTATTAGTCGGATTATCACTGGATTATCACGCTGCATGTAAACGTGGCTCTGTCTGAACGTTTGTATGTACATTTTTGTTGTCTTGTATTTTTTTTACATGATTGAAATCATAAGATGATACTTACAATGCACACATTTAATAATCTGATAACTGCAGAAAATCAGGTTTTATCAGTAAGTTGATCAACGTGTTTAAATGAACTTGAGTAATCAGATAATGGGGAAACTCCAGGTCTATATGAGTCAGACGTTAATCAGATTTCAGCTTTACAACCAGCCAATTACCTCACAGAAGAAGATGTGACATGAATATAAGGTTAAACTTGAATATCTTGTTGCAGCTTTTTTTTTTTTAGACATCACACTGCCTTACCTGAAAATATGAACACACATCATCTAGAAGATGAAGAATATTTAAACCCCTCATTTCCTTGAGCATGTATTTGATTTCAGCGTCACTCCAAGTGTTTTGCTGCTCGCTTGTTTCCAGCACCACTGTCTGTTTCCGCATGTGCTCAGACCGAGACATCAGAGAGAAATCAGAGCGAGAGAAACTGAGAAATCTGATTACTGAGCTAAAATCCAGTCTCTATCAGATTTCTTAATAGACGTTACTCCGATCTAATCGATCAGACTGTTTACATGACCATTTGAATAATCAGATACCTGCAGAAATCTGATTATGATCAGATTATTAAGTGCATGTAAACACATTCACTGTGTCAGAACTTCACAGAGAAGAGCAGCTTTTGAGTCCAAACTCTTTCATTTCATCAACTGTTTGATGTCAATGCTTGGAGGAGTGTAGCCTCTTGCATTCCTTAAGATTTAACTTGTTTATAAAATTTACATTTTTAATTCCAAAATGCTGGATTTCCATTGGTAATGATTTTGGGTATCAAAAGGTTTTGAAAAGAAAAACTCTCATATTGGAAAATATTTCTTTTCTGTATTAATGATGGGATTAATAAGAATACAGCGGTGATGTTTCTTGTAATATTTCATGTAAAGCCCATTCCCAGCATTGCCTGCTTTATACCGAATATATATCTAGACATGTTCACCTTACTGTACATTCAGTTCACAGTGATTACATGTAGTCAGAGCCTGCGGTTCATGGCCTGCACCAGTCAAACGTGTGAAAACACTTATTCATAGCAGGGTTATCTTTACATTTACTCGTTCCAGAGTTTAGAACAGTAGAACATCAGAACTATGTGGAACACAGAGACCACAGAAGTGTTATACAATTATACAATAAACAAAAATACATACATACAGGACCCCCGTGGACCCTCACAGAGCAGGTACTATTTGGGTGGTGGGTCATTCTCAGCACTGCAGTAACACTGACGTGGTGGTGGTGTGTTAGTGTGTGTTGTGCTGGTCTGAGTGGATCAGACACAGCAGTGCTGCTGGAGGTTTTAAACACTGTGTCCACTCACTGTCCACTCTATTAGACACTCCTACCTTGTCGGTCCACCTTGTAGATGTAAAGTCAGAGACGACAGCTCATCTGCTGCTGCACAGTTTGTGTTGGTCATCCTCTAGTCCTTCATCAGTGGTCACAGGACGCTGATCACAGGACACTGTTGGCTGGATATTTTTGGTTGGTGGACTGTTCTCAGTCCAGCAGCAACACTGAGGTGTTTATACTCCAGCAGCACTGCTGTGTCTGATCCACTCATACCAGCACAGCACACACTAACACCACCACCATGTCAGTGTTACTGCAGTGCTGAGAACGACCCACCACCCAAATAGTACCTGCTCTGTGAGGGTCCATGGGGGTCCTGACCACTGAAGAACAGGGTAACAGAGTATCAGAGAAACAGATGGACTACAGTCTGTAACTGTAGAACTACAGAGTGCAGCTATACAGTAAGTGGAGCTGATAAAGTGGACAGTGAGCGTAGAAACAAGGAGGTGCTATGTTATGCCTGATCGGAGTATTTTGTGTTAATATTGTACTGTTTTCAATGCAATACAGGACAGACACTTTCTGTTTTTATCAGCATTTCACGCTCTGTCCCAGCTTATTTGGAGCTGAGGTTTGCATGTCAAAATGTCTTGTAGGTGTATAATAATGAGTTCAGAATACAGATGAGTAATATAACGCATGTCACAGGGAGGCCAGCACTCATACTGACACACATATACATATAGCTACTAGACCGTACAGTGTATAGGCCTATTGCTATGGTAACAGTAATTAAGGGTTGCAGGCATCTCAGCAGATAAACAATAGTGTCCAGCAGAACTGAAAAGTTATCACAGTGGGCTGAATGCAGGGGAGGGCCGTTTAATGACGGGTTCTCAGCGTTTCACCTTGTAAAACCTCTGCAACTGTTTCCAGGAGCTGACCGTTGAATATGTAACATTTAGAGCTGAGCGGCAGGAAATGTGCGTGATTGTTTATTCAGCCTTTTCCAAGAACCACTGTCATAGTAACACTTTCCTTTACAGCCTCCTAAATTCTAGTTTAGGCCAATCAGTGTGTAATACAGTCATGGAAGTTCTAGGCAATTATTTTGGGTAACATGATGTGTCCAAAAGTATCCAGAATGTCCATTTAATGAGTACATTAAGCTACTTTAAGGTGCACACATTGCTGACACCTATACAGTTTGTATAATCTCCATGGCAGCCTTGGACGAAGTACACAAACCCTGTACTTGAGTTAAAGTCGAGACCCCCAAGGTAAAATATTCCTCCAGTAAAAGTAGAAGTTCCTCCCTTCAGTGCTTTACACCCCTCCAGCCGACGCTTGGTATTGTGCTTGTTGATATAAGGCTTGTATGCAGCTGCTCAGCCATGGAAACCCATTCCATGATGCTCCTGGTAGATTTTTTGTGCTGATGTTGGTGCCAGAGGAGGTTTGAAGTCTGCAGTTATTGATCAGCAGAGCGTGGGTGTCTTTTATACTCTATGCTTCTCAGCACTCAGCGACCCGCTCTGTAACTTTTCATGGTCTGACACTTCGTGACTGAGTTGCTGTGGTTCCTAAACGCTCCCGCTGTGCGATAATACCACTGACAATTGATCGTGGAACATCTAGGAGGGAAGAAATTTTGTGAACTGACTTGTTCTAATGGTGGCATCCTATTAGAGCACCACGCTTGAATTCAGTGAGTTCTTTAGAATGACCTATTCTTTCACTAATGTTTGTCCATATAGTGTTCATGGGTCAATGCGAGGTCAGAACAAGGGAACCACAAGCAGCGGTAACAATCATTTAAAATGTTTATAATATTTATAATATTACTGTTATATAGCACCTTTGTCATACCCCAAAAACCCCTCATCATGTACAGAGAGGGACAACAAGTATTCAGATCCTTCTGGTTTTGCTATTAAATAAACTTCCAGCGCATAATATCCTTCACATTTACACACTTTGTACACAGAAGTAATAATAATAATAATAATAATATCTTTATTTATAGAGCGCTTTTCATAGCAGTGGCAGTTCAAAGCACTAACCACAGCTGATAAAGCTTAGTAGCAATACAACACCAATTCCAAAAACGTTGAGATGCTGTGAAAAATGTAAACGAATGTAAATAAAAACAGAAAGCAATGATTTGTGAATCTCATTGAAGCATATTTTATTTACAATAGAACACAGAACACATATCAGATGCTGAAAGTGAGACATTTTACCATTTCATGAAAAACATTAACTCATGCAGAACTTGATGGCAGCAACACATCTCAAAAAAGTTGGGACGGGGCAACAAAAGGCTGTAAAAGTAAGTGGCACTAATAAAAAACAGCTGGAGGAGCAATTTGCAACTAACTCATACGACAGTATAAAAAGAGTATTTTGCATTCTCAGAAGCAAAGATGTTCAGATGTTCACTGATCTGGGAAAAACTGCATCTATTGTAGGAAAATTTTACTCGATGTAAAATTGTAAAGTGTGGTACTTTTAGTGTGTGGTCGTAGCGCCCATGGGTAGGTGCTAGGGAAGCCAGAGCACTAGGAGTTCCAGTTTAATAGCCACGCCTTTTATTAGTTCTCTGAAACCACCATATAAGTGCACTATTTACAAGTGATGAAAGTATAATACAAATAGAGCAACCAAAAACGGAAATATATTTACAAAATCACCAAGGCTCAATGCAGCCTTCATACAAGTTATCCCCACAACTTCTGGCTTTAGTCCACAGATTCTGTCCTCTCACAACTGCTGCTGTTTGTCTACAGGACACTTCGTCAGTCAACTTCTTTCCAGCCTTGAGCAAGCCCCCCTTTTTCTGAGTTAAGCTCTATCGCTTTTATGCATTCCTCTTCCCGCCAAACATGATTGGACTGTACCACCCAGCGGTGATAATTTCCTGTAGGAAAACGGGTGGTTTCTACCCCCTCCGACATAGCATAGTATTCAGCACGTGCATGCTCTCCCCTGGTGGTCTGAAGGTAAGTATACAGTTTCTTTATCGTCCTCCTTTATGTTTTCCTCCTTAGGTTTCTTTGTGTACTGAGTTAGATGTTTAAGTTTTATCATTTAATGTGTTTTAAAAGGGAAAGTTTATGCACAATCTCTTCACGGAGGCATTTAAATGAATAATTGCGTCCTTATACATCGACATCTCAAAGTCCGTTGTCAGTTCTCTTTTCCTGTGAGGAGGTGTGGCCTCATAGAACTTGTCTGGTGATGGTGACTTGGTCATAGTCATTATCACACAAAGACTTTGGATATCCCACCATCTACAGTACATAATATCATCAAAAGAATCAGAGAATCTAGAGACATCTCTGTACACAAAGGACAAGGCCAACAATCAATGTCGGATGCTGGTGATGTTCAGGCCCTCAGACGACACTGCATTGAAAACAAGTATGATTCCATACAGGAGATCACTGCTGGGGATCAGAAGCACTTAAAAAGTTAAAGCTGTACCATGCAAAGAAGAAGCCACATGTCAACATGATCCAGAAACGCTCCTGCCTTCTCTGGGCCAAAGCTCTTTTAAAATGGATTGAGGCAAATTGGAAAACTGTGAATCAAAGATTCTTTTGGATACCACAGACGCACAGACCTGCATCTCTGATGGTCTGGGGCTGCATTAGTGCCTATGGTGTGGGCAGCGCACACATCTGGAAAGGCTCTATGCTGAACAGTATATAGAGGTTTTATAATAACATATGCTGCCATCCAGACTGCGTCTTTTTCAGGGTAGGCTGTTCTCTGGAATCATTAATTGAGTTGGAACAGAGAAGCGAGTAACTGTTATTCACAGCGACCCTGTTCACTTTTCAGATGATAATGTTTGCATAGTGGTCTTAACGCAGAGGCTGTCGGTGGAGTCAGTTTCGGCGAACATGGGAGAACATCTTTCTGTACTCCGTGAACGTTTAGCACCACTCTCTAACAGTTTCAAGAGGTTGCTCTCTGTGATCAAACAGGGCAGCTGGAGAAAGTGAAAATGAAGTGCTTACAAATGGTAAGGAAACGGTTTTTGAGTGTTCATGGTTCTATGAAGAACTATTGTCTTTACTTGAGAGCCATCATTTTTAAGACCTTAGCTTGACACATATTTGGGAAACAACACTCTGAGACAGTTGATTGATCACAAGCCAGCTGAGAACTTCCAAGAAGCAAGGACTCCATTCTGACAATTGCAGATGGCTGACGAACACATCTCTCAAACCTGTCAAGAGCTGTTGATTTCTTTTACAGCTTCAAGTGTGTCCTAAACCAGGACCTTATTGCTTCAGCAGAACAAGACATTTGGACAATTGTACTCTTCCAACTCTATGTGAAAAGTTTGGTGAAGAACCTTTTCTGTCCCAGCATGACTGAGCCCCAGTACACAAAGCAGCTCCATAAATTCATGAATGGGCGAGTTTGGTGTGGAAGAACTTGACTGGCCCTCAGAGCCCTGACCTCAACCCCATCCAACACATTTGGGATGAACTGGAATGGAGATGATGAGCCATATGTATAACTATGACTGTGTCTCTACACTCACACACGAGCTGCTGTCCAAACAGACTCCTCCACAAAGGAATAACTCATTGCAAAGTAATTAAACTTCTGCATAATGAGCTGAATAAATCTGCAAAGCTGAACACAATTAAATGTTCGTTTAGTAGGACGGGTCACTTAATTTAGATTTCAGTTGAGCCAAATGTAGATAATTATGGTCTACGTGCTGTCAGACAGTTTGCTGAGCTGCATATGGCAATAGGTTTGCAATAGCAAAAACATTTCTGAAAGCTGAAACAGAACATTTTTACACTTACAGCAGCAATGCAAAGCAATGCATGTGGTGGGGGGGTATTTACTATGTCCCTCTTCAGAATGGTCACAGCAGAGGACACAAATAGGGGCAGTCGTGGGCTGGAGGTTAGGGATCCAGCCTCGTGGCCGGAAGGTCGCCGGTTCGATCCCCAGAGCCGACAGTCCATGACTGAGGTGTCCTTGAGCAAGACACCTAACCCCCAACTGCTCCCCGGGCACTGCAGATTGGGCTGCCCACCACTCTGGGCAAGTGTGCTCACTGCCCCCTAGTGTGTATGTGGTGTTGCACTGCCCAGATGGGTTATATGCGGAGGTGAAATTTCCCTGTTGTGGGATTATTAAGGGTCTCTTAAGCTTAAATGATTATTATATATATAAATGATACTAATTCTTTCTGGCTAGTGTGACCTTAACTCTCCTGCCCGAAGGCAGCTGCTGTAATGATGAATGAAGGGGGTGTGTAGGGTTACTGTAGATCTGGGTTGTCTTGTTGGTTATGGATCGGATGTACAAGTTCTAGAGTGGCTGTTTGTCTCCAGTGATCTTACTGGCATGGTTGACCACCTGGGCCAGCTTGTTTCTGTGCTTAACTGAGAGGTTCTTGTACCAGGACACAGTGTTGTAATTGAGAACAGTCTCAATAAGCGACCTGTAGACCATGATCAGAGCATGTTTGCTGGCATTGAAACTCCTCAGATCCTCCTTTCTGCACCTTCTTGAGGAGCAGGAGAAATAATAAATAATAATCTACATCAGCATTAAAAGTGAATCTGTTTTCAATGATTCTTCCCAAATGCCCTTTCATGTTAAGTATAAGTGACCCTTATTAGTCTCACAATGGGGAAATTTCACCTCCGCATTTAACCCATCCGTGAAGTGAAACACCACACACACACTAGTGAGCACACTTGCCCAGAGTGGTGGGCAGCCCAATCCACAGCACCCAGGGAGCAGTTGGGGGTTAGGGTTAGTCATGTACTGTCGGATCCGGGGATCGAACCCACGACCTTCCGGTCACAAGGCCAGTTCCCTAATCTCCAGCCCACAACAGCCCACGACTAATTGGTTTCCGAAACATAGTTCCTTTGTCTTGCTCACTCTAAGATCAAGGAAGCTTCCATCAAACCAGGTGGCTTCCTATGAATGTACATTCAATATTGGGGAAACATGTAAAGCTACAGTTTTACTTTGCATGCGTTTTTCAGCCGTTCACATATTACCTTGAAATTCAGTCCAAGGCATCAAAATGTGTTGAAAATACTTTCACATGATGTGTTTTGTCTGAAAATTTTAAATTACGTCTTAAAATGCACAGTGTATATTGCACCAAATTTGCTAAAATGTCTAAGGCTATAGTCTTACCTTTCTGGTAACCTAATCGTTTCTGGTAACTAACCGTTCATAAAATCTATTAAATTTTACCCCAAGGCATCAATAATTGCTGTAAATTGTCTACAGATGATGTGCTTTGTAAAATATTTTGCAAATCCCTTTGTAAAATGTGCATTCAATATTGCATCAAGTTTGCCAAAATACGTAAGGCTATACTCTTACCTCCCTGTGTGTTTTTTGACCATTGAAATATTCCCTTAAATTTTCCTCTGAAGCATCAAAATATGCTGGAAAATGCCTGCAAATGATATACTTTGTAAAATATTGTGCCAGTTCCTTTGTGAAATGTACATTACATATTGCACCAAATTTGCCAAACTATGTAAGGCTTACCTTTGTGTGCATTTGTTGAATATTCATATATTACCTTAAAATTCAGTGAAATGTGTTGCAAAATGCCTTCACATAATTTATTTTATTTAGTTCTCATTTCTTGATAAAATGTGCGTTGCATATTGCGCTAAATTTGCAATATATAAGGCTATAGTCTTACTTTGTGTGCGTTTTTCAGGCGTTCATATATTACCTTCAAATTCAGTCCAAGACATTGAGATGTGTTGCAAAAGGCTATAAACATGATTTATTTTGTTCAAAAAATTTAAATTACTTCATGAAAAGTACATTGCAAATTGCATCAAATTTGCAAAAATATATAAACCTGTAGTCTTACTTTGTGTGCATTTTTTTGACTATTCATAAATTCCTTTGAAATTCACTCCAAGACATCAAAACATATTGGAAAATAGCTCCAGATGATGTATTTGATCCAAAAAAATTCTAATTCCTTACTAAAATGTACATTCAATATTGTACTGAATTTGGGGAAACACGTAAAGCTATAGTCTTACTTTGTGTGCGTTTTTCACCCATTCATATAATACCTTAAAATTCAGTCCAATGCATCAAAATGTGTTGAAAAATGCCTTCACATGATTTATTTTGTTCGAAAATTTCAAATTAATTTATGAAATGTACATTGAATATTGCGCCAAATTTGCCAAAATACATAAGACTTACCTTTGTGTGCATTTTTAACCATTCATAAAATCAATTAAATTTCACCCCAAGGTGAAATTTGTTAAAAAAAGTCAAATTGTTTCATAAAATGTACATTGTGTACTGCACCAAATTTGCCAAAATTCGTAAGGCTATAGTTTTACTTTGTGTGTGTTTATTAACCATTCAGAAATTCCATTAAAGTTCACTCCAAGGCATCAAAGATTGCTGTAAAATGCCTTGACATTATGTCCTTGGTAAAATATTTAGCAAATCCCTTTGTAAAATGTATATTCAATATTGAACCAAATTAGCCAAAATACAAAAGGCTGTAGTCTTACCTTTCTTCTTTTTTGACCTTTAATAAATTCCTTTAAATTTCACAACGAAGCATCAAAATGAGCTGTATAATGCCACCAGATGGTGCAATTTGTAAAATATTTTGCCAATTCCTTTGAAACATTTACATTTCATATTGCACCAAATTTCTCAAAATACGTAAGGCTATACTCTTATCTTTGTGTGCATTTTTCAACCGTTCATATATTACCTTAAAATTCAGTCTAAGGCATCGAAATGTGTTGCCAAATGCCATCAGAGGATTTATTTTGTCTAAAACATTTAAAATACTTCACAAAATGTAAATTGAATATAGCAAGAAATTTGCCAAAATACGTAAGGCTATAGTCTTACTTTATATGCGTTTTTCAGCCATTCATATAATACCTTAAAATTCAGTCCAAGACATCAAAATGTGTTCGAAAATACCTTCAGATGATTTATTTTGTTGAAACATTTCAGGTTACTATATTAAATGTGCATTCAGTACGCCAACAAATTTGCCAAAATACGTAAGGCTATAGTCTTACTTTGTGTGCATTTTTCAGTCGTTCATATAATACCTTAAAATTCAGTCCAAGACATCAAAATATATTTGAAAATACCTTCAGATGATTTATTTTGTTGAAACATTTAAAGTTACTTCTTAACATGTGCATTCAGTATGCCACAAAATATGGCAAAATACGTAAGGCTATAGTCTTGCTTTCTGTGCGTTTTTCAGCCGTTAAATTATTGCCTTAAAATTTAGTAGAAAGAATTGAAATGTGTTGCCAAATGCCTTCTGAGGATTTATTTTGTCCAAAAAATTCAAAATACTTCACAAAATGTAAATTGAAAATAGCAAGAAATTGCCAAAATATGTAAGGCTATAGTCTTACTTTGTGTGTGTTTATCAGCCGTTGAATTATTGCCTTGAAATTCAGTATAAGGCATCGAAATGTGTTGCCAAATGCCTTCACAGGATTTATTTTGTTCAAAGTACTTCATAAAATGTAAATTGTATATAGCAAGAAATTTGCTGAAATATGTAAGGCTATAGACTTAGTTTATGTGTGTTTTTCAGCCGTTCAGTTATTACCTTAAAATTCAGTATAAGGCATTGAAATGTGTTGCCAAATGCCTTCTGAGGATTTATTTTGTCCAAAAAATTCAAAATACTTCACAAAATGTAAATTGAATATAGCAAGAAATTGCCAAAATATGTAAGGCTATAGTCTTACTTTGTGTGTGTTTATCAGCCGTTGAATTATTGCCTTGAAATTCAGTATAAGGCATCGAAATGTGTTGCCAAATGCCTTCACAGGATTTATTTTGTTCAAAATACTTCACAAAATGTAAATTGTATATAGCAAGAAATTTGCTGAAATATGTAAGGCTATAGTCTTACTTTGTGTGTGTTTATCAGCCGTTGAATTATTGCCTTGAAATTCAGTATAAGGCATCGAAATGTGTTGCCAAATGCCTTCACAGGATTTATTTTGTTGAAACATTTCAAGTTACTTCATAACATGTGCATTCAGTATGCCACAAAATTTGCCAAAATACGTAAGGCTATAGTCTTGCTTTCTGTGCATTTTTCAGTCGTTCATATATTACCTTAAAATTCAGTCTAATGCATCGAAATGTGTTGCCAAATGCCTTCAGAGGATTTATTTTGTCCAAAAAATTCAAAATACTTCACAAAATGTAAATTGAATATAGGAAGAAATTTGCCAAAATATGTAAGGCTATAGACTTACTTCATGTGTGTTTTTCAGCCATTCATATAATACCTTAAAATTCAGTCCAAGACATCAAAATTTGTTTGAACATACTTTCAGATGATTTATTTTGTTGAAACATTTCAAGTTACTTCATAACATGTGCATTCAGTATGCCACAAAATTTGCCAAAATACGTAAGGCTATAGTCTTGCTTTCTGTGCGTTTTTTGGCCGTTCAGTTATTACCTTAAAATTCAGTATAAGGCATTGAAATGTGTTGCCAAATGCCTTCTGAGGATTTATTTTGTCCAAAAAATTCAAAATACTTCACAAAATGTAAATTGAATATAGCAAGAAATTGCCAAAATACGTAAGGATATAGTCTTACTTTATGTCCGTTTATCAGCCGTTCAATTATTGCCTTAAAATTCAGTATAAGGCATCGAAATGTGTTGCCAAATGCCTTCACAGGATTTATTTTGTTCAAAATACTTCACAAAATGTAAATTGAATATAACAAGAAATTTGCCGAAATATGTAAGGTTATAGACTTAGTTTATGTGTGCTTTTAAGCCATTCATATAATACCTTAAAATTCAGTCCAAGACATCAAAATGTGTTGCCAAATGCCATCAGAGGATTTATTTTGTCTAAAACATTTAAAATACTTCACAAAATGTAAATTGAATATAGCAAGAAATTTGCCAAAATATGTAAGGCTATAGACTTACTTCATGTGTGTTTTTCAGCCATTCATATAATACCTTAAAATTCAGTCCAAGACATCAAAATGTGTTGCCAAATGCCGTCAGAGGATTTATTTTGTCTAAAACATTTGAAATACTTCACAAAATGTAAATTCAATATAGCAAGAAATTTGTCAAAATACGTAAGGCTACAGTCTTACTTTATATGCCTTTTTCAGCCATTCATATAATACCTTAAAATTCAGTCCAAGACATCAAAATGTGTTGCCAAATGCTGTCAGAGGATTTATTTTGTCTAAAACATTTAAAATACTTCACAAAATGTAAATTGAATATGGCAAGAAATTTGCCAAAATACGTAAGGCTATAGTCCTACTTTATGTGCTTTTTTCAGCCATTCATATAATACCTCAAATTTCAGTCCAAGACAACCACATATGTTGGAAAATACCTTCTCATGGTTTATGTTGTTGAAACATTTCAGGTTAGTTCATAAAATGTGCTTTCAGTATGCCACCAAATTTGCCAAAATACTTAAGGCTATAGTCTTACTTTCTGTGGGTTTTTCAGCCATTCAATTATTACCTTAAAATTCAGTATAAGGCATTGAAATATGTTGCCAAATGCCTTCTGAGGATTTATTTTGTCCAAAAAGTTCAAAATACTTCACAAAATGTAAATTGAATACGGCAAGAAATTTCTCGAAATATCTTAGGCTATAGACTTACTTCATGTGTTTTTCAGCCATTCATATAATACCTTAAAATTCAGTCCAAGACATCAAAATTTACTTGAAAATACCTTCAGATGATTTATTTTGTTGAAACATTTCAAGTTACTTCATAACATGTGCATTCAGTATGCCACAAAATTTGCCAAAATACGTAAGGCTATAGTCTTGCTTTCTGTGCATTTTTCAGTCGTTCATATATTACCTTAAAATTCAGTCTAATGCATCGAAATGTGTTGCCAAATGCCTTCAGAGGATTTATTTTGTCCAAAAAATTCAAAATACTTCACAAAATGTAAATTGAATATAGCAAGAAATTTGCCAAAATATGTAAGGCCACAAAATTTGCCAAAATACGTAAGGCTATAGTCTTGCTTTCTGTGCATTTTTCAGTCGTTCATATATTACCTTAAAATTCAGTCTAATGCATCGAAATGTGTTGCCAAATGCCTTCAGAGGATTTATTTTGTCCAAAAAATTCAAAATACTTCACAAAATGTAAATTGAATATAGCAAGAAATTTGCCAAAATATGTAAGGCTATAGACTTACTTCATGTGTGTTTTTCAGCCATTCATATAATACCTTAAAATTCAGTCCAAGACATCAAAATGTGTTTGAAAATACTTTCAGATGATTTATTTTGTTGAAACATTTCAAGTTACTTAATGAAATGTGCATTCAGTGTGCCACAAAATTTGCCAAAATACGTAAGCCTATAGTCTTACTTTATGTGCATTTTTCAGCCATTCATATAATACCTTAAAATTCAGTCCAAGACATCAAAATTTGTTTGAAAATACCTTCAGATGATTTATTTTGTTGAAACATTTCAAGTTACTTCATAACATGTGCATTCAGTGTGCCACAAAATTTGCCAAAATACGTAAGGCTATAGTCTTACTTTCTGTGCGTTTTTTGGCCGTTCAGTTATTACCTTAAAATTCAGTATAAGGCATTGAAATGTGTTGCCAAATGCCTTCTGAGGATTTATTTTGTCCAAAAAATTCAAAATACTTCACAAAATGTAAATTGAATATAGCAAGAAATTGCCAAAATACGTAAGGATATAGTCTTACTTTATGTCCGATTATCAGCCGTTCAATTATTGCCTTAAAATTCAGTATAAGGCATCGAAATGTGTTGCCAAATGCCTTCACAGGATTTATTTTGTTCAAAATACTTCACAAAATGTAAATTGAATATAACAAGAAATTTGCCGAAATATGTAAGGTTATAGACTTAGTGTATGTGTGTTTTTAAGCCATTCATATAATACCTTAAAATTCAGTCCAAGACATCAAAATGTGTTTGAAAATACTTTCAGATGATTTATTTTGTTGAAACATTTCAAGTTACTTCATGAAATGTGCATTCAGTGTGCCACAAAATTTGCCAAAATACGTAAGCCTATAGTCTTACTTTATGTGCATTTTTCAGCCATTCATATAATACCTTAAAATTCAGTCCAAGAAATCAAAATTTGTTTGAAAATACCTTCAGATGATTTATTTTGTTGAAACATTTCAAGTTACTTCATAACATGTGCATTCCGTATGCCACAAAATTTGCCGAAATACGTAAGCCTATAGTCTTACTTCATGTGCATTTTTCAGCCATTCATATAATACCTTAAATTTCAGTCCAAGACAACCAAATATGTTGGAAAATACCTTCAAGTGATTTATTTTGTTGAAACATTTCAGGTTATTACATAAAATGTGCATTCAGTACGCCAACAAATTTGCCAAAATACGTAAGTCTTACTTGGTGTGCATTTTTCAGTCGTTCATATATTACCTTAAAATTCAGTCTAAGACATCGAAATGTGTTGCCAAATGCCTTCAGAGGATTTATTTTGTCCAAAAAATTCAAAATACTTCACAAAATGTAAATTGAATATAGCAAGATATTGCCAAAATACATAAGGCTATAGACTTACTTTATATGTCTTTTTCAGCCATTCATATAATACCTTAAATTTCAGTCCAACACAACCAAATATGTTGGAAAATACCTTCACATGATTTATTTTGTTGAAACATTTCAGGTTACTTCATAAAATGTGCATTCAGTATGCCAACAAATTTGCCAAAATACGTAAGGCTATAGTCTTACTTTGTGTGCATTTTTCAGTCGTTCATATATTACCTTAAAATTCAGTCAAAGGCATCGAAATGTGTTGCCAAATGCCTTCAGAGGATTTATTTTGTCCAAAAAATTCAAAATACTTCACAAAATGTAAATTGAATATAGCAAGAAATTGCCAAAATACGTAAGGATGTAGTCTTACTTTATGTCCGTTTATCAGCCGTTCAATTATTGCCTTAAAATTCAGTATAAGGCATCGAAATGTGTTGCCAAATGCCTTCACAGGATTTATTTAGTTCAAAATACTTCACAAAATGTAAATTGAATATAACAAGAAATTTACCAAAATATGTAAGGTTATAGACTTAGATTATGTGTGTTTTTAAGCCATTTATTTAATACCTTAAAATTCAGTCCAAGACATCAAAATGTGTTGCCAAATGCCGTCAGAGGATTTATTTTGTCTAAAACATTTAAAATACTTCACAAAATGTAAATTGAATATGGCAAGAAATTTGCCAAAATACGTAAGGCTATAGTCCTACTTTATGTGCTTTTTTCAGCCATTCATATAATACCTCAAATTTCAGTCCAAGACAACCACATATGTTGGAAAATACCTTCACATGATTCATTTTGTTGAAACATTTCAAGTTACTTCATAACATGTGCATTCCGTATGCCACAAAATTTGCCAAAATACGTAAGGCTATAGTCTTGCTTTCTGTGCATTTTTCAGTCGTTCATATATTACCTTAAAATTCAGTCTAATGCATCGAAATGTGTTGCCAAATGCCTTCAGATGTCCAAAAAATGTCCAAAAAATTCAAAATACTTCACAAAATGTAAATTGAATATAGCAAGAAATTTGCCAAAATATGTAAGGCTATAGACTTACTTCATGTGTGTTTTTCAGCCATTCATATAATACCTTAAAATTCAGTCCAAGACATCAAAATGTGTTTGAAAATACTTTCAGATGATTTATTTTGTTGAAACATTTCAAGTTACTTAATGAAATGTGCATTCAGTGTGCCACAAAATTTGCCAAAATATGTAAGCCTATAGTCTTACTTTATGTGCATTTTTCAGCCATTCATATAATACCTTAAAATTCAGTCCAAGACATCAAAATTTGTTTGAAAATACCTTCAGATGATTTATTTTGTTGAAACATTTCAAGTTACTTCATAACATGTGCATTCAGTGTGCCACCAAATTTGCCAAAATACTTAAGGCTATAGTCTTACTTTCTGTGGGTTTTTCAGCCATTCAATTATTACCTTAAAATTCAGTATAAGGCATTGAAATATGTTGCCAAATGCCTTCTGAGGATTTATTTTGTCCAAAAAGTTCAAAATACTTCACAAAATGTAAATTGAATATGGCAAGAAATTTCTCGAAATATCTTAGGCTATAGACTTACTTCATGTGTTTTTCAGCCATTCATATAATACCTTAAAATTCAGTCCAAGACATCAAAATTTACTTGAAAATACCTTCAGATGATTTATTTTGTTGAAACATTTCAAGTTACTTCATAACATGTGCATTCAGTATGCCACAAAATTTGCCAAAATACGTAAGGCTATAGTCTTGCTTTCTGTGCATTTTTCAGTCGTTCATATATTACCTTAAAATTCAGTCTAATGCATCGAAATGTGTTGCCAAATGCCTTCAGATGTCCAAAAAATGTCCAAAAAATTCAAAATACTTCACAAAATGTAAATTGAATATAGCAAGAAATTTGCCAAAATATGTAAGGCTATAGACTTACTTCATGTGTGTTTTTCAGCCATTCATATAATACCTTAAAATTCAGTCCAAGACATCAAAATGTGTTTGAAAATACTTTCAGATGATTTATTTTGTTGAAACATTTCAAGTTACTTAATGAAATGTGCATTCAGTGTGCCACAAAATTTGCCAAAATACGTAAGCCTATAGTCTTACTTTATGTGCATTTTTCAGCCATTCATATAATACCTTAAATTTCAGTCCAAGACAACCAAATATGTTGGAAAATACCTTCAAGTGATTTATTTTGTTGAAACATTTCAGGTTATTACATAAAATGTGCATTCAGTACGCCAACAAATTTGCCAAAATACGTAAGTCTTACTTGGTGTGCATTTTTCAGTCGTTCATATATTACCTTAAAATTCAGTCTAAGACATCGAAATGTGTTGCCAAATGCCTTCAAAGGATTTATTTTGTCCAAAAAATTCAAAATACTTCACAAAATGTAAATTGAATATAGCAAGATATTGCCAAAATACATAAGGCTATAGACTTACTTTATATGTCTTTTTCAGCCATTCATATAATACCTTAAATTTCAGTCCAACACAACCAAATATGTTGGAAAATACCTTCACATGATTTATTTTGTTGAAACATTTCAGGTTACTTCATAAAATGTGCATTCAGTACGCCAACAAATTTGCCAAAATACGTAAGGCTATAGTCTTACTTTGTGTGCATTTTTCAGTCGTTCATATATTACCTTAAAATTCAGTCAAAGGCATCGAAATGTGTTGCCAAATGCCTTCTGAGGATTTATTTTGTCCAAAAAATTCAAAATACTTCACAAAATGTAAATTGAATATAGCAAGAAATTGCCAAAATACGTAAGGATATAGTCTTACTTTATGTCCGTTTATCAGCCGTTCAATTATTGCCTTAAAATTCAGTATAAGGCATCGAAATGTGTTGCCAAATGCCTTCACAGGATTTATTTTGTTCAAAATACTTCACAAAATGTAAATTGAATATAACAAGAAATTTGCCAAAATATGTAAGGTTATAGACTTAGTTTATGTGTGTTTTTAAGCCATTCATATAATACCTTAAAATTCAGTCCAAGACATCAAAATGTGTTGCCAAATGCCGTCAGAGGATTTATTTTGTCTAAAACATTTAAAATACTTCACAAAATGTAAATTGAATATAGCAAGAAATTTGCCAAAATACGTAAGGCTATAGTCCTGCTTGATGTGCTTTTTTCAGCCATTCATATAATACCTCAAATTTCAGTCCAAGACAACCACATATGTTGGAAAATACCTTCACATGATTCATTTTGTTGAAACATTTCAAGTTACTTCATAACATGTGCATTTAGTATGCCACAAAATTTGCCAAAATACGTAAGGCTATAGTCTTGCTTTCTGTGCATTTTTCAGTCGTTCATATATTACCTTAAAATTCAGTCTAATGCATCGAAATGTGTTGCCAAATGCCTTCAGAGGATTTATTTTGTCCAAAAAATTCAAAATACTTCACAAAATGTAAATTGAATATAGCAAGAAATTTGCCAAAATATGTAAGGCTATAGACTTACTTCATGTGTGTTTTTCAGCCATTCATATAATACCTTAAAATTCAGTCCAAGACATCAAAATGTGTTTGAAAATACTTTCAGATGATTTATTTTGTTGAAACATTTCAAGTTACTTCATGAAATGTGCATTCAGTGTGCCACAAAATTTGCCAAAATACGTAAGCCTATAGTCTTACTTTATGTGCATTTTTCAGCCATTCATATAATACCTTAAAATTCAGTCCAAGACATCAAAATTAGTTTGAAAATACCTTCAGATGATTTATTTTGTTGAAACATTTCAAGTTACTTCATAACATGTGCATTCAGTATGCCACAAAATTTGCCAAAATACGTAAGGCTATAGTCTTGCTTTCTGTGTGTTTTTTGGCCGTTCAGTTATTACCTTAAAATTCAGTATAAGGCATTGAAATGTGTTGCCAAATGCCTTCTGAGGATTTATTTTGTCCAAAAAATTCAAAATACTTCACAAAATGTAAATTGAATATTATATATTAATGAAATGTACATTGCATATTGCAACAAATTTGCCAAAATACATAAGGCTATAGTCTTGCTTTGTGTGCGTTCTTCAGGTGTTCATATGTTCATATTTTAAAATTCAGTCTAACACATCAAAATTGGCTTGCAAAATTCCTTCACAAGCTTTAAATTGTCCAAACATTTGAAGTTACTTCATAAAATGTACATTCAGTATTCCACCAGGTGCGGCATGGTGGCGTGGTGGGTAGCGCTGTCGCCTCACAGCGAGGAGGGCCTGGGTTCGATTCCCTAGCCGGGTGACCGGGGTCCTCTCTGTGTGGAGTTTGCATGTTCTCCCTGTGGGTTTCCTCTGGGTTCTCTGGTTTCCTCCCAGAGACATGCAGTCAGGCCAATTGCCCCTGGGTGTGAGTGACTGTGTCTGTCTGTCTGCCCTGCAATGGACTGGTGATGGACTTGGTGTATCCTGCCTTCTGCCCGATGACCGCTGGGATAGGCTCCAGCACCCCCTGCGACCCTGACGGAGAAGTGGCTTAGAAAATGGATGGATGGAGTATTCCACCAAATTTGCCAAAATGTGTAGTCTTGTATAGTCTTACTTTGCGTGCGTTTTTCAGCCGTTCATATATTACCTTAAAATTCAGCCTAAGATATTGAATTGTGTTGCCAAATGCCTTCACGTTATTTATTTTGTCCAAAAATTCTAACTCTTTCAGAGAATGTACATTGAATATTGCATCAAATTTGTCAAAATACGTAAGGCTATTGTCTTACCTTTGTGGGCATTTATCGCCTGTTCATATATTACCTTCAAATTCAGTCCAAGACATCAAAATATGTTCCAAAATGCCTTCACATGATTTTGTATTCCAAAAAATTCAAATAGGACAAGTCAAGTTGTGCAGGCCAGTCAAGTTCTTCCACACCAAACTGGCTCATCCATGTCTTTATGGACCTGCTTTGTGAACTGGTGTGCAGTCATGTTGGAACAGCAAGGGGCCATTCTACTCTGTTCTTAAGCTGATCTGAAGGCCACATGAAGTTTGGAGGTCTGTAGTGATTGACTCTGCAGAAAGTCGGTGACCTCTGCGCACTATGCCCCTCAGCATCCGCTGACCGCTCTGTCATTTTACGTGGCCGACCACTTCGTGGCTGAGCTGCTGTCGTTCCCAATCGCTTCCACTTTGTTATAATCCCACTGACAGTGGACTGTGGAATATTTAGTAGTGAGGAAATTTCACGACTGGACTTGCTGCACAGGTGGCATCCGATCACGGCACCACGCTGGAATTCACTGAGCTCCTGAGAGCGACCCATTCTTTCACTAATGTCTGTAGAAGCAGTCTGCAGGCCGAGGGGCTCGGCTTTACACACCTGTGGCCATGGAAGTGACTGGAACACCTGAATTCAGTGATCTGGATGGGTGACTGAATACTTTTGGAAATATACCATATTAAAAGAGTGAAAATGCCTAAGTTTGTGAGATTGTGAAGCAGAAAAATAATAAAATGGTACATTCATTTGTTCTGTATGTATGTGTAACTCGTTTAGCCTGCACTATAAACACATCCTTAAACACAGTCACACTAGTTTAGACAGCTACGCTGCTCTGGATTCTCTCAGTGTTAAGCAAACTTCTCGTATTCCAGCATCAAAGTGAGGGATATTTTAAATATTTTCCATGCTGACGACAGGAAGCTGCAATGAACACACTGAGTGTGATGCACGGTGATAGCAGGGTATGTTTATTTATTTATTTATGCATATTTATTGCTGCCTGTCACTATAAGCATGTGAAAATGGATGGATGACCGCACTCCGAATTCGTGAGACCATATCTGCTGCATGCTGCTGGTGTGAGGACCACACATAACACGGCGGTGCGGAATGCTTACAGCCTCTGATCCAAAAAGCCCTTCATTTTAAAACACATACTTTGGTCTGGCTTCCTCACAACGCACTCATCCCCACCCAGCCGCCCAGCAGTGTAGCACACAGGGTAAAAACCACTGTGTTAAAGTGAGTGAGTGAGTGAGTGAGTGAGTGAGTGAGTGAGTGAGCGAGCGAGTGAGTGAGTGAGTGAGTGAGTGAGCGAGCGAGTGAGTGAGTGAGTGAGTGAGCGAGCGAGTGCGTGTGATCATTAGAGATGATTTTCAATTTTTTAATGATCACATTTTAGTCTAAAAACTTTACAGACAAAAATGTTACATTTCTCCATATGATCTTTGAAATGCAGGGTTTTTGTGTGGGATGCAAAATAAACCTTTGGTTAGACACCAGTGGTCACTCTGATCTTTTTTTAGTCCATCCACAGATCTTTAGGTAGTTTCCAGTATTTTATAATAAGGTGGAGCCACAAATTAATATAATATTATATAAAATATTATTTTATAATATTTGGCCTCAGTATTTTAATTTGTAGTCTCAGTCTATTAATGTGTGGCCTCATTATAGTAAACTGTGGCCACAATACAGTTACATATTGCCTCAGTATAGTAAATTTTGGCCGCAATATATTAATTTGTGGTCTCAATATAGTTAGCTTTTCCCTCAATATAGTAATCTGTGGCCTTAACAGATTAATTTGTGGCTTCAATAAAGTAAATTGCGGTAATATATCTTAATTTGTGGCCTCAACATACTGAATTGTGGCCTTGATATATTATTGTGTCCACAATTTAGTAATTTGTCACCTCATAATAACTTGTGGCCTCAACATAGTAAATTATGGCCTTAATATATTTACTTTGTGGCCTCAACATAGCAATTTGTGGCTTTAATAAAGAAAATTGCTCCCTTAATATATTAATTTGTGGCCTTAATATAGTAAATGGTGGTCTTTATATATTATTTTCTGGCCACAATTTAGTAATGTGTTGCCTTATAATAACTTGTGGCCTAAATATAGTAAATTGTGGCCTTAATATATTACTTTGTGACCTTAACATAGTAAACTGTGCCCCAATATAGTAAAATGAGGCCTCAATATGAAGTCAAATGTTAACTATAGTATTTTCTGGCCTCAAAATAGTAAATTTGGTCTTAATATATTAAAGTGGCATTAATATAGTGAATTGTGGCTTTAACCTAGTAAATTTCGGCCTTGATATATTAAATTGTGGCCAATTAATCACCTTAAAGATTCCATAAGAACATGAATATATTCCAAATTCCATCATAAAATGTGCATTAAAAATTGCACCAAATTTGCCAAGATATGTAACGCAAAAGAATAACCTTTTTGTGTGTGTTTTGACCAATCATAAATTCTGTTAAATTTCACTCCCAGGCATCAAAAATTGTTGTAAAATACCTGCAGATGATGTACTTTGTAAAATACTTTGCAGATCCCTTTTTGAATTGTACATTCAATATTGCACCAAATTTGCCAAAATAGGTTAAGGCTATTGTCTTACCTTTCTGTGCCTTTTTTGATCATTGATACATTCCCTTAAATTTCAGGCCAAAGCATTTGCCGTAAAATGCCTCGAGATGATGTAGTTTTTAAAATATTTTGCCAATTCCTTTGTGATATGTACATTTCATAATGTACCAAATGTACATTGTACCACATGAATATATTCACTTATAAATGTAACTGTTTTAGCGATAGCATTAGCACAAGCGTACACGCCTGTTTGGAAAGCTACATGACACTACCTGGTTGTGTTTACAAAGACCTCATGTGAGTTGTGTTAAAACCCGCCCCTACACCACATGACTCCGCCCCCATCTCTGTCTGCTCAGCTAAGAAAACATAGTGGAATCTGGTTGGCGACCGGCAGCAGCAGGTTCTAATAGGTTCTAATACTGTAGGGGGAACCTATCAATAGAAAATACCCTATACATGATGATTTGTATCTATTTACCTTGTTACTATCTCTATTAATGCCTTGGGTTTAAATACATCATAACGCAATCCTTGTAAAATCTCAGCTCTGAAAACATTTTTTAATTCTTTTTTTTTTACTGTGAAACGCAGTTTGATCCGATTCAGTAGAATCCTACAATGGCTGAAATTGAAATGAGGAAAAAGATTCAATACTTTAAGTCACTGACGTATTTGAGGAGAAGGAACCATATGAACGACAGAAAATTCTCTGGAGAACAAATTCTGACAACCAGCGAAAATTTTATACACTTTATTTGACCTAACAAAATGACTTCATGTAGTAAATGAATTAGTTTTATTAAAGCTAAAAAATACTTTGAATTAATTGTTTTTTTCAAATCAATCTATTTTAGTTTGATCTAATTCAGTTCAGTTCAGCTCAATCCACTGCAGTTCACTTTTCTTGCATAAAAGGGTCCTTGATTCATTTTTTCAGACCTGATTAATAAATTGAAGACCATTTAAAAAATTAATAACACTGTGTGCAGGGGTCCTTTTGGGGTTCGTTGTCTTAAGGCAACATTGTGCGACAGTGGGATGAAATGATATAGAGCCATGTTCGCTGAGGTGCTGAGACTTGGCTTATGACTGGCTGAACCCACTCCTGTGTCGCACAGTGTTGCTTCTAGGCTTCGAAGTTCTCATAACAAAAAAATGATAGAGTTTAAAAAGAGGCTTAAAAGTGCTCACTAAGCGATATTATTACTACGTACATTTTTATTTCATTAAACTCTTCTCTTTATTGTTAAACCCAACATTGTCTTTAAATATGTATAACATTATTGTAAAGTGAGGAGAATGAGTTTGTTGCCCTGAGGCAACATCATGCAGGGTTCATTGATTCAAATGATTATTGGGAACTCATTCTAATAACAAAGACATCTACTAGCTCTTGGTTCATAAATAACTAATCATAAACAAATCATTGAACATTGTTATTACAAATTATTATTATTATTATTATTATTGTAGTCATAAATATACACTGTAAAAACAGCTACTTTTATTTTAAAAAATAACGATTTATTTCAATTAAAGTAATTTTTTGATTAAATAAAACTAAAGTCAGATGCTTGTTACTACATGAAGTCATTTTATTAGGTTGAGCTGATGAGCCACTTTTTACAGTGTGCAAGCTTCATAATGATATAATGAGCTTCTACTTCATTATAAACAATATACACCGGTCAGGCAGAACGTTCTGACCACCTCCACGTTTCTACGCTCACTGTCCA
Source organism: Pygocentrus nattereri (assembly GCF_015220715.1). Lineage (NCBI taxonomy): Eukaryota > Metazoa > Chordata > Actinopteri > Characiformes > Serrasalmidae > Pygocentrus > Pygocentrus nattereri. The sequence continues at coordinate 39,459,949 of NC_051223.1, forward strand.
CTTTATCAGCTCCACTTACTGTATAGCTGCACTCTGTAGTTCTACAGTTACAGACTGTAGTCCATCTGTTTCTCTGCATTTTCAACACTGTGTCCAATCTATTACCTTGTTGGTCCACCTTGTAGATGTAAAGTCAGAGACGACAGCTCATCTGCTGCTGCACAGTTTGTGTTGGTCATCCTCTAGTCCTTCATCAGTGGTCACAGGACGCTGCCCACAGGACGCTGCCCACAGGACGCTGCTGGCTGGATATTTTTGGTTGGTGGACTATTCTCAGTCCAGCAGAGACACTGAGGTGTTTAAAAACTCCAGCAGCACTGCTGTGTCTGATCCACTCAGACCAGCACAACACACACTAACACACCACCACCACGTCAGTGTTACTGCAGTGCTGAGAATGACCCACCACCCAAATAGTACCTGCTCTGTGAGGGTCCATGGGGGTCCTGACCACTGAAGAACAGGGTAACAGAGTATCAGAGAAACAGATGGACTACAGTCTGTAACTGTAGAACTACAGAGTGCAGCTATACAGTAAGTGGAGCTGATAAAGTGGACAGTGAGCGTAGAAACAAGGAGGTGGTTAGAACGTTCTGCCCGATCTGTCTACGTACCAACTAGGAATTTATAATCATTCAGTTTATAAAATAAAACAGCCAACGTGTGTTACTATATGTTTGATTTTTAATTGAAAGTTGCTCTCTTTCAAATCTGTTGTCTTAACCAAGTTTTAATCAGGCTTTTAGTTTCTATTCTCTTTTATCTCTATTTTTTTAAATGGACTTTTTTTTCTCATTTGTAAAGCACTTTGAATGACAGCAGTGTATGAAAGGTGCTCTATAAATAAACTTGTCTTGCTTTTAAATCTACTTTTTTCATCATTTTATACACTGTAAAAAATGTTTTTTCAAATCAACCTAAAAATTGCTTCATGTAGTGACAAGCAGTTGAACTGTTGATTCAAACTATTCAGGTAGAATAAAACTAATTAACTTACTTGTTACCACAAAGTATTTCTTTTTTAGGTTGAATGGATGACCCATTTTTTTAATAGAGTAGTTAATAAATTACTAACAAATCAGAAAATCTGATGTTTTCCACTGTTATGACATATACATTTTGATTGCTTATGCAATGTTTTAATTGAAATGCTCTAATGATGAGTATTAAATTGTCTGGTAAACTTTAACAAGCAGTGCTGTTTTTCTTAGTTATGTTTTATATATTACATCGCTATTGTCAGAACAAAACCTTGACTCTCCAAAATGGTAATTTTACAGGAGAAGGAAAAAACTTACTTTACTTTTAATGTAAGTCAATGAAACCGCAATTATTTCTAAGCAATTTGCGACCGTTTATTTTGACCCATTCATCATGAAAGTTGACACAATATAAAGGACAAAAGGTATTTCCAAATTATGTAAAAAAACTGGAAAATGACAAAAAATGGAGATATGAGGTTTTTCCCCAAGAGCAGCGATGTAGTAGTTATATGTAAACAATCCACTAAATGTTTACTGCCTGTAATCAAAAGTGAAAACAATTCAGTTTTGTATATATTTCTATAAATGCCCATAAATCATTTATAAACCTCTTTACACAACAGGAGATATTAGTGCATAAACAACCAAAGTAAATACTTCCGATCCATCCTGCCTTTGCACCACCGTTAAGGATGCAGGTGTGAGTTGAACAGTTCTATTAAACTTAAGGTGAAAACATGAAGCAAACTATTGGGATCTGGACCTTGGCATCCTCATAGCCACTTAGGGCCAATTAGGAGCAGAATGCATCCAAATGGTGCTTAGAACTGCAGGCCTCAGTACACCGGGCCTTAAATACGTGTCCACCGCTATTAAAGAAGACACAGCTGATGCACAAGTCATTGTGCTTTATTAAAGGCTGTATCTGGCCACAGCCACGCCGTACAAAAGGAAGCTATAACTTGCTTCCTAGTCCATCATCAATAGACTGACGCAGTGCTTCCTATTCTAATGGAACACACTCAGGTTAGCCCTGCCTCCAAAATAAGAGGGACTGAATCCTAAAGAACTAAGACATTGAACATGCCACAATATCGTGAAGGGTCATGATGCTATATTTCTCTCATATCGTTCACCCCAAGCCTGGCAAGCCACAGTAGCTACTTTAACTACTTTACCTTTGAAATAGTTTCACCACTTTATAAACTCCAGCTGAATCCCTGAGTGTGTGTGCACTTGTCTTTTGAGGACCAAACGTTCCCACAATGAAAGCATAGTTTTAAATTTTGTTGGTCCTCATTTGATATGTTGTTTTTTTTGTTGATGTTTTTTTTGTTTTTTTTTTTAACCACAAATACATTTTTGGATCAGAAAGATTGTCTTTTGGTCAGTGAGGTTAAGGTTAGGGTGAGGTTTTAGGTTATACATTTAGTTTTCCATAGCTACAGTAACACAGAATCTATGTCAGTCCTCACAAGTATAGTTAGAAAAGTACGTGTGTATATCTGGATGCTTAGCGGCTGTGTTCACGATGGAGTCCTGAATCCTCACTGATGTTCTCAGCCTCTTCTGGACGAACCTGCAGGACTTCAGCCTCTCCGATCAGCTCTGCAACCCACATACACACACACACACACACACACACACACACACACACACACACACACACACACAAAAACAGTAGTGTAAACAGTACCTGGTCAGGTAGTATGGCCAGGAAACACAGGGGATCCAATGTTTTATTGCACACTTCTATAACTTAAGAGTAGCTCAGCCAGTTTGAAGTCCTTGTAGTTACTGAATAATAAGGCTTAGTATGTAATAAGCCTGAGATGTTATGATCCCAGTACAAAAAACAAATTCCCTTCATTTAAAAATGACTTTCAATAAATAGATTTTTAAAAATGTAATTTGCTTATTTACTCGCTCTTTCACATCTCAAACATCTCCACTCTTAATCTTTGATACTCCACTCATGCATCTTTTATACAGTGATAAGAAACACAGTAGCTCAGTTCCCCACTCTGAAATCAAGGTGTGAAACACAGGGGGTTTTAATTATCCCTCCTCCACCAAACTTTACAGCTGGCACAGTGCAGTCAGGCAGGTAATGTTTGCATTCGCCAAACCCAGACTCGTCCATCAGACTGACAGAGAAGTGTGATTGGTCACTCCACAGAATACGTTCCCACTGCTCCAGAGTCCAGTGGCGGCTCTTTACACCCCTCCATCCGACACTTGGCATTGTGCATTCTGATATTAGGCTTGTGTGCAGCTGCTCGGCCATGGAAACCCATTTCATGAAGCTCCTAGTGAGCAGATCTTTTGCTGATGTTGCTTCCAGAGGCAGTTTGGAACTCTTTAGTGATGATTCAACAGAGAATAGACACTGTGCACTTCAGCACTCAGCAGCCCCACTCTGAGTTTGGGTGGCCTTCCACCTCATGACTGAACTGTGCCTCAATTTCACAATAACAGCACTTGCAGTTGTCTGGGGCAGATCTAGCAGGACAGAAGCTTCACAAACTGACTTGTTGCAGAGGTGGCATCCTATGACAGTGCCATGTTTAAAGTCACTGAGCTCATCAGTACGACCCGTCTACTGCCAGTGTTTGTCTATGGAGACTGCAAGGCTATGAGCTTAATTTCATCCACCTGTTAGCAATTGGTGTGGCTGGAACACCTGAACTCAGTAATAAGGAGGGCTGTCCCAGTACTTTTGTCCATAAAGTGTATTACAGTCTGTTATCCGTTGGAAAAGTTTTTCAAAGTCAGTGTTAGCTTCCAAACTTTAGGCCTGTAGTGTAAGACAACACAAAGTTCACTCAGTTCAAGCCTGCTTTCAGTCATACTGCTACAACAAACCTGCCCAAAAAGGTCATCTTCTTCTCTTTACAGAAGACTCATGAACTTGCTGATCGCTGCTTCTTTTGGAGTTTTAGATGTGATTTCACTGGAGGGAACATGGAGGTTTTGTGGCCTTTCTCTGGACTGCAGGATTAAAGAAAGTCTGCTATAGCCTCGGCCTGTCGTGACTTTAAAAGAGGGTTTGGTTACATGTAAGGGATTTTTCAGTCTGTTGAAAATAAAAAGAAACCAAAAAAGCAAAACCTCTGACTCTCTACTGCAGCTACTCCTGCAGAAATATTGAGTTTTGTATAGTGTTCAGTGCATTTAGATGCCTCAATTTTAGAAGGATGTGCAGAAGTCTTAGGCTAGCCAATGTTTAAAACTATATTTAAAAAAAGAAAATAGATAAAAACAAAATAATAATAATAATAATAATAATAATAATAATAATAATAATAATAATAGATCTGTTTATTTATATGTCAACTTCAGCTTTTGGTTGCATAAAGGGTCAAGGATAAAATCTGCAACCTCATTTTAAACAGACTTAGGACCCAACAGCAATACTTCTGTTTCTTCAGAGTTTAGCAGGGGAAGTTCCTGCTTATCCAAAACCTGACAAGCATTAATGTGCATCAACAACATAAAAGAGAAACCCAACAATGTGTTATATGGGCTGTAAATAAAAGGAGAACAGCGACGGCCCTAAAACAAAGCCCTGAGGAACGCCATATTGCATTTGCTTGTGTAGTTTGTACTTATCCTACTGTTAGTGTTTGTTAAGCAAATACACATGAACTACCCACACAAACAGATTTGTATATCATTTTCCCAGGCAGTCTTAAGACTTTTACAAAGTACTATGCATTCAAGATACTGTTTTAAAAAAAAGAGCATTTCTAACCTCTGCAATTTCCCTCTGGGATCAATAAAGGATTCTGATTCTAATTAAGTGCATATACTGTGTATTGAGACTATTTATTGGCTAATGTATTCTATTCTTGTATATAGAAGTGTTTATTGAGGTTGTTTATGGACCAATATCTCTTATTCTAGTGCAAAGGAGTGTTTATTGAGATTGTTTATGGACTAATATCTCCTATACTAGTGTAAAGGAGTGTTTATTGATATCATTTATGGACTAATATCTCCTATTCTAGTGTATAGGAGTGTTTACTGAGATTGTTTGTGGACTAATATCTCTTATTCTAGTGTATAGGAGTGTTTACTGAGATTGTTTGTGGACTAATATCTCTTATTCTAGTGTATAGGAGTGTCCATTGAGGTTGTTTAGGGACTAATATCTCCTATTCTAGTGTACAGAGTGTTTACTGAGAATGTTTATGAACTAATATCTCCTATTCTAGTGTATAGGAGTGCTGCTCATGTCCTGTATTTCATGATAAAATCGTTATACTTGATTGTGTTGAGAAAAAAAAACTGACAGATGTTACAGATGGACAGTAAAGATGTTACCTGGTATGTCGTCGAGCGCCTCCTGAGCAGAAGACAAACTAAGGAAACAGAGAAGGTAGAATTAACAAGTTGGAAAACCAATTTGTAATGATTTGTGGGCGTCATACCCAGGAAACTAACATTCAGACACGTCTGTTTGTGTTATTTAATAAACTTCCAATCTACATGTTGTCTTTTAACTTTGTACTTATAAATATGAACAAAAAGTATATATTCATGAGCCTAAACAACGTGTTCATATTTAGTTAAAAGATGTGTCTGAATGCTCATGTCCCCCCATATGCACTACATTGCCAAAAGTATTCGGTCGTCTGGCTTCACACACATATGAAATTGAGTGACGTCCCATTCTTAATCCATAGGGTTTAATATGATGTCGGCCCACCCTTTGCTGCTACAACAGCTTCAACTCTTCTGGGAAGGCTTTCCACAAGGGTTAGGAGTGTTTATGGGAATTTCTGACCGTTTTTCCAGAAGCACATTTGTGAGGTCAGACACTGATGTTGGATGAGAAGGTCTGGCTCACAGTCTCCACTCTAATTCATCCCAAAGGTGTTCTATGGGGTTCAGGTCAGGAGCTCCTGAGCTCCTTTCACTAATGTCTGTAGAAGCAGTCTGCAGGCCTAGGGGCTCGGCTTTATACACCTGTGGCCATGGAAGTGACTGGAACACCTGAATTCAATGATTTGGGTGTGTGACTGAAGACTTTTGGGAATATAATGTATTATAATGTATTATATATATATATATATATATATATATAATAAAAAACTACATCGAAAATAAAAATTGAGAAGCAATGAAATTTCTGACATTACATTAATTTATCAAGGTCATTTTTATTGCTCATATTTTACAGGATATTGAATCCTTACCCAGTTTGAGTTCTCATATTTAAAAAGTGAAGTAATCATGTAACAGCCCGGTCATCAAGAAACTGACCAACGATTAACAGGGCAGGAGCCAATAAATAGTACTGCTACAGATAGACTTGTACACCTACATAGCAGAGCTACAGTTCTCACCTCTTGAGCCTTCGTTTGCGGCGGGTCAGTCCTGTAGGGGGGTTGAGGGGGGGCTCAGTCTGGGCTGTGAAGGGAAGTTGGTTGAGGTTGGGTGAGTCAGTCATGGCCTGCTGGAGCAGCCCCAGAACCAGCTCCTTCTCTGAAAACATACCACCACGTTATTCTTATTCAGCTTCTCCTCACAGCTGCTAATCCACGCTGTTTGTTAAACTGCCAGTCCACTGAATCGATTCTGCTTTACGGGTCTCAGTGCTCTTCAGTGGTTTTCTCCCTGCAACCTGACAGCGGAACACACGCAGCCTTCGACTTGTTCAGCCTAAACAGGTTCCAGCTCACACATTATTTATCCATGAGCTGCTGTTTGATCTATTATTCCGTTGTCTTACTGCTGTGTACAGTTTGAGGAGGTTGACATTGATCATTTGATGTAATGTTTATCTTATTTAGCTCTTAAAGCTCCCTGACTGGAGCCGATAGTGCAGGGAAAAATCAAATACAGCCAATGTTCCCCTGTCAATCATCCGCTACGTGTTTGGAGACAAAAGTTGTCTGCTTCAGCACTGAAGCTAGAGGGCTAACGTCGATAACCGGCCACTGAGTGTCCACTTTATTTAAACGCATGTCTTATACTTCTACTAACTGGCCACTTTATTAGAAACACCCACCTTGTGCATCCACTAACTGGCCACTTTATTAGAAACACCCACCTTTTGGTTCTACTAACTGGCCACTTTATTAGAAACACCCACCTTTTGGTTCTACTCACTGGCCACTTTATTAGAAACACCCACCTTTTGGTTCTACTCACTGGCCACTTTATTAAAAACACCCATCTTTTAGTTATAGTCACTGGCCACTTTATTAGAAACACCTACCTTTTGGTTCTGCCCACTAGCCACTTTATTCTAAACACCCCCCTTGAACTTCTACTAAATGGCCACTTTATTAGAAACACCCACCTTGTGCTTCCACTCACTGGCCACTTAATTGGAAACACTCACTTTGTATTTCAACTCGCTGCGTCATGCTAATTGGTGGGGTATAATCTTCTATTACTTGTTAGCTATGTTGGCCTCGTGACTCCAGTGTAAAACTAAACAAGCAAACTTCAGACACCATGAATTGCCTTGGCTGATGCACTACATTTGTAAACTGGAAATGATTTAGAATGATTTACAAATCATATGCAAATGTTTTCACTTTGAAAATCAACAAAATATGTAAATTGCATTCATAATAAGACTTTGGATCAGTGAAAGGTGTCAAAGAAGATGAGTTGGGGAAAGCAGGGCAACAACTTGACAGATGTAGGTTTTTGCTAAATAGTTTAGTA